>NW_024745619.1:0-11219 GCF_018991925.1 Homarus americanus | reverse complement strand
AGAATGTTATCACGTTATACTTGAGAATGTTATCACGTTATACTTGAGAATGTTATCACGTTATACTTGAGAATGTTATCACGTTATACTTGAGAATGTTATCACGTTATACTTGAGAATGTTATCACGTTATACTTGAGAATGTTATCACGTTATACTTGAGAATGTTATCACGTTATACAGGGAATGTCTCCATAATACTCAAGATTATTTCGCATAAGCTTTCAAAAAGTAAATTATACTTTTTCACTTTTCTCAAAATTTCCTTCGTTTTATCTATATTATTTTCTATATTTACATCTAGACATTTTGGGGATTCGAACCTCTATTGGCAGGTTTCGATCTCTTGTGCCATAACACCATCGACTCATCACTAACAAACTTATATAATTATTCCTGATGTGTTCCTCCTCCTTCCCCGCCTCCTCCCCCACCTCCACCTCTAAATTCTCCTCCTCCCTCTCCACCTCCTTCTCCTCCCCACTTCCTCCTCCCCCACCTCCTCTTCTTCCTTCTCCTCCCCCTCCTCCTTCCTCTCCACCTCTTCCTCCTCCCCCCTTCCCCTGTCTTTCGCTTCCCTCCTCCCCCACCTCATCCTCCCCCCTCCTCCTCTTCCGCCTCCTCTTCAGCCCCACTCCTCCTCTACCTCCTCCTCCTCCCTCGTCCTCCTCCCTCCCCCTCCTTCCTCCTCACTCATACCTGACAAATTGACTCTCACTTTTATAACCCAATAATGGTTGTCAATAAAGACTAACAGTGTCATCATATACACCAACTTTTATATTATTTTTTGATGTGTGTTTATTATATTTAGTGTTGTTGTTGAGGTGTATTTGTAAATAATTATATAGTGGTGAGAGTTTGAGTGTGTGTTACGTAAGTGAGGTCTCTCTCTCTCTCTCTCTCTCTCTCTCTGTTTAATGGCTGTTGTCTACTGTGTGAGTTGACTTCAGTGTACGTGCTTCAAGAGCTTAGTCAGTTTTTAAAGGAGAGAAAGACAACGTAACAACAGCAGCAGGCGAGCTCTTGTGACTGGTGAATCTCCTTCTTCTGTCTCTCCTGAAGTGTGCTGTCATGTGTGTGTGTGTATGTGGCAGACCTTGACCCACATACTGACATGGACAATGATCTTGACATTTGTTTTGTGTGGTTACAGAAGACTTAAAAAAAAAAAAACATTCAAAACTTTTTACAGGATCCCTTAAAAAAATGTAAGACGGTCATTGATATATTGTATGTGTACTTAAGTAATATAAATATTATAGATCTTGTTAAAAAAAATCTTAGCTTACGTATTTTAGTAATGTCTCATATAATGTATTCTGTATTATTGATTTATGGTTACAGATTATCCAATATTATTTTATATATGTAATTGTACTACACAACTTATTAATGCATATTGTATTTGTAATAATCACTAAAAATCTATCGTCTCTACGTCAGCATATTTCCTATAAAAAAATAAAAAAAATCTTTCGACAATATTTAATTCTTTATATACACAAGAAAATGAGTGGACAGCACAGCAGATATAAATCATACAGGACTCGTTTATGAAGACCTTGACCAGCCACCAGCCTTAGTGCCAGCGTACACAGTGGTGGCTCCAGCTCTCAGCCTCTCTGTGTCGGGGTGATGATCTTAAGGACGTTGGAGAAGCCCAAATCTTGAAGCATTGAAAAGAAGTTTGCTTGTGATTAACAAATATGTGTAGGATGATGACATGAAGCAAGACAAACAAGACGATGAAGAAGAAGAAGAGGAGGGTGATGATGATGGTGGTGGTGGTGATAAATAAGAGAAGAAAGTGGAGGAAAAGAACGAGGAGGAGGAGAGGGAGGGAGGGAGGAGGAGAACGAAAAGGAGGAGGAAAGAGGATAAGGAGGAAAAGGCGATAAAGGAAAAAGAGAAGAGGAGACGAAAAGGAAGAAAAGGAAAAGGAGGAAGCGGAAGAATAGGAAGAGTGAATGGAAAGGGAGGAGGATCAGGAGGAGGAGGAGGAGGAGAAAAAGAGAAGACACAGCCACCACCACCATCACTGACAACATGAGACCCTGCTGACCACACTGCCACCACCACCATCACTGACAACATGAGACCCTGCTGACCACACTGCCACCACCACCATCACTGATAACATGAGACCCTGCTGACCACACTGCCACCACCACCATCACTGACAACATGAGACCCTGCTGACCACACTGCCACCACCACCATCACTGACAACATGGAGACCCTGCTGACCACACTGCTGCCACCACCACCATCACTGACAACATATGAGACCCCTGCTGACTAATTGCCACCACCACCATCACTGATACAACATGAGACCCTGCTGATCAAGCACACACTGCCACCACCACCATCACTGACAACATGAGACCCTGCTGATCACACTGCCACCACCACCATCACTGACAACATGAGATCCTGCTGACCACACTGCCACCACCACCATCACTGACAACATGAGATCCTGCTGACCGCACTGCCACCACCACCATCACTGACAACATGAGACCCTGCTGACCACACTGCCACCACCACCATCACTGACAACATGAGACCCTGCTGACCACACTGCCACCACCACCATCCCTGACAACATGAGACCCTGCTGACCACACTGCCACCACCACCATCACTGACAACATGGAGACCCTGCTGACTACACTGCCACCACCATCACTGACAACATGAGACCCCTGCTGACTAACGCCACCACCATCATCACTAACAACATGAGACCCTGCTGACCCACTGACAACATGAGACCTGACACACTGTTACCACCACCATCACTGACAACATGAGACCCTGCCTGACTGGCACTGCCACCACCACCATCACTGATAACATGAGACCCCTGCTGACCACACTGCCACCACCACCATCACTGACACATGAGACACCACTGAGACCCTGCTGACATACCTGCCACCACCACCATCACTGACAACATGAGACCCGCTGACCACACTGCCACCACCACCATCACTGACAACATGAGATGACCGCCTGCTGACCTGCACTGCCACCACCACCATCACTGACAACATGAGACCCTGCCTGACCGCACTGCCACCACCACCATCACTGACAACATGAGACCCTGCTGACCACACTGCCACCACCACCATCACTGACAACATGAGACCCTGCCTGACCGCACCATCGCTGACAGCACCAGTTCCTCACATAGACGTCAGATGATCTGTGCTTTCACCTGTCACCTGTCAGACTGCTAATTGCTTTTGTTTACAAGCGTGGCTGAGACAACGACTCACCTGATACGACTTAAACCAATTTGCGTATGAATAATGTTTCTGATCTTCGGGTTCATGCTTCGGATATCTGAGTTGACGCTTCGAGTCCCTGGTTCCTATTTCGGATCTTTGGGTTCGTGTTTCGGATTTCTGGCTCCATACTTTGAATCCCTGGATGGATATTTCTGATTTCATGTTTCGGATCCTTGTGTTGGTGTGTGGTTCAAGATGAAGATACGATTGAATCAATGATTACTACTGTGATTCAACAACTAAGGTCATTAAGCGCATAACAAAGTTGGTAATTACACCAGTCTAAAAAAAAAGAGATGAGAGAGAGAAGTGTCTGGATAAACTAAAGGAAGATAAAGCAAAGACTGGCTAAGGTGTTATCCGAACAGAAACAGCAGCCCAGAAGTTACGCTGCAACCTGATTGAGATGTCGACTGTCCTCTCTGCTTAGGTCTGCTTTGCTTTACCTCGGAGGAACGAAATCTTCGGCCCCAAGGCCGACAATGGTCGCATATGTTGACTATGAGGCAAAAGTCACTGAATGACGCATAGATCTGCGGCTTAACTACTATAACTCAGCTAGAGTCGCTACTTTTGTATTAGAATATTTAATAGTAAGGTAATAAAATGGTAGCAAAGATGTGCCTATTGGAGGAGGCTGGGCGCCACATTGAAAAAGTAGTAGTAGTAGTAGTAGTAGTAGTAGTAGTAGTAGTTGTAGTTCACATATAAGCCTTTACAACTTGCTTACATCACAAGAGAAATCTTTTTAAAACCGACGGTAGAATTTTGAACAATCGGGAAGGAAGATAAATTAAACAAGAGGACCAACTCGCGATGACGTGTAAGATGGCCATTCGTATTCTGGGTGACAGAACGAAAGCGCAGCGTACATGGTCAGACCCCCCGTTGTTGTGTGGCTCGGGAGGTCAGCTGGGCAGGGGGGAGGAAGAGGACATGGTAGGGGAAGGGCAGGAGAGGGAGGAGAGAAAAGAAGGGGAGGAAGAGGGGAGAGGAGGGGGGAAGAAGGCAGAGGGAGTAAGAGGAGGGAAGGAGGGATGAAGGGGGCAGGGTTAGAGGAGGAGGGAAGGAATAATAAGGCAGGTGGATAGGAGGAGGCGAGAAGGTCTAAGAGGTAAGGAGGGAAGGGGGAGAGAAGAGGGAGGAAGAGGGCAGGGGGAGGAGGAAGGAAAGGTGGGGAAGAGAGAGCAAGGGGTAGTAGGGAATGGAAAGGAAGAACACGGGGGGGGGGAGAGGGGGAGGCGGGAAGGGGGGAGAGAGGAGGGCAGGGTGAAGGAGAAGGAGGAGGAGAGAAGGGGGAGAGAGACGCAAGGAATTAGTAAGCAGTGTATATAGTAGTAGTAAGGGGGTCGTTAGTGGTCGGACGTAACTTTTTTTTCCAGTATGACAAGTGTGGTGTACTTAATGAGGAGGTTGAGGAGTGACTCTTAAGGAAGGAATTAAGATGATATGTAATAATGAATGTGTGTTGGTATACGAGAATAAATTGTTGGGTATTAGTATTAGGAAAGTCTTTCATCAAGCTTAAGACCAGAGACAAACAGACGGAAGGACGAACAGACGGACAGACACAAAACATTATCACACGATCATTTAGCTGGACTTTCTGGCCTTCTCCTTAACAGAAGTCAAAACTCCAGAATCGAACCCCCGTATCTGTATTACATTCCCCTGTTAGCCAACATCCCACACCCGTCTTCACCCAACCGCCAGTTAGAATCAATTCACAAACAAGTCTATAAATGATTGTTGTCATCACTCCCCGGACCACTGTCATTGTTTAAGACGAAAATTGTACACTATCTGCCTAGATAAGACGAAGAGGGCGGGAGGGAGGTGTGCTGGGGGATGGGAGAGGCGGGGTGCTGGGGGATGGGAAGGAGGGGTGCTTAGGGGTGGAGGGAAAGGAGGAGGTTAGGATGGGAGAGGAGGGGTGCTGGGGGATGGGAGGGAGGGATGTTGGGGTGGGGGAGGGGTGCTGGGGGGTGGGAGGGAGGGGTGCTGGGGATGGGGAGGGAGGGCTGGGGATGGGAGGGAGGGAGGGGTGCTTAGGGGTGGAGGAAAGGAGGGTGCTGGTGGGATGGGAGGGGAGGGAGGAGGGGGGTGCTTAGGGGGAGGAAAGGAGGGGTGCTGGTGGGATGGGGAGAGAGAGGGAGGGGAGGGAGGGGTGCTTAGGGGGGTGGAAAGGAGGGGTGCTGATGGGAGGGGAGGAGGGAGGGAGGTGCTTAGGGGGGAGGAAAGGAGGGGCAGGGATGAGAGGAGGGAGGGGTGCTTAGGGGGGGAGGAAAGGAGGGCTGGTGGGATGGGAGGAGGAGGGAGGGGTTCTGAGGGGGTGCTGAGGAATGGGAGGTGTGGAAGGGAGGGGGGTGTAGTGGGAAGGGTGGGAGAGAGGGGGATGCGGTGAGAGGGGTTGGAAACATGGAAGGGGTTTGCGTAGGGGGGAAGAGAGAGAAAAAGATGAAGGGAGGAACCTGCGGCGGGTATAGTAAAGAGGGAAAAGAGAGGATTAGTAAATAAAAACTATTAGTGAAACGATTAGAGGAACAGAAAGAGGAAGAAAAACACGGAATAAAGAAACAAAGCAGACGAAAAGACAGGAAGAGGAAGGAACACAAAAACGACAAGGAGAGAGAGAGAGAGAGAGAGAGAGAGAGAGAGAGAATTACCCATATGAAAAAAAAGGTAAAAAATAAGAGAAAAAGAAGATTGAGGCAAAATTCATAAGAAAAAAGGCTAAATCAAATCAGTATGTGTGTGTAATAAAAGACAATAATCACGTATTTCTTCGTAATATTCGAGATGTGAAAAATGAGAATGATATGTCGTGGCGGTGAACCTCAACTGCAAGACACAAGAAGAGATACGTCGGGCATTACAAAGGCAAGTGAAAGTTTTCTTAACACAGCAGCTCATAAGTCTGGACTCTAATGCCCTGTACTCGTTATGCATTAAAGCACATTTCACATAATACTCATTGCTTGGTTTTTTTATTTTAAGTTACATCTGTTGTTGTTGTTTTGTACTTGTTTGTAATGCATTAAAGAACATGTGATATTATAGTCATTACTTACTACATATTAACTTGCATATGTTCTACTTAATGCTCTGTACTTGATCTGACTTAAAGTACATGTAACACTGTTTATTCCCTGTGCTTGTGAAGCATTAACTTTATTATGGTTTTCTTAATGTTCTGTACTTGTAATGCATTTAAATTTACGTAATATTTTTTTATCTTCGTTCTCTTTGTTTGTGTGTGTGTTATTCTGCATATTTTCTTCTTAGTTTATACTGAGACAGACAGACGGTAACTACCACCCGAGATCCCTCGTCTGAGAATTGCTGTTCGACACCACAACTGCATCCAGCCCATACGAGCACGGACTGATCGCTATAAGAACAGTCCAGTCCCAACCATTGTAAAAATTATCAATAACTTGTAATCAACCAGTGTATTCACTCCCAGTCAATCTTACTTTTTGCACTGTTACTATGTTGAAATGCGCTGTAGTTTGAGCTTCTCCCCAGCTAGTTATTATACATCATATTTGTATCACTTACTGTATGTTACTTGTATGTTATTTGTAAATCAAGAGACTCATTCCCCAATTATGTAATGTATATTTTCAGCCTTCCGGCTGCCATGCTCTTTCAATAAACCGTTAATTATTATTATTATTATTATTATTATTATTATTATTATTATTATTATTATTATTATTACAGACAGAGACAGGCAGGCAGATACATACATACATACATACATACATACATACAAAATGCTTTTCTCATGTCAGAATTTATTAGTTTATTGCAAATTCATTATAAGGTTTATATCTCCTTATCTACATATATATAAGTATCAATTTCTCATCCTAGTAGTCAATCTAGTTGTGTCTTTTATCTATTTTACTGACCTACTTTTCTATAAATCTATTTGGTTTTATCTGTTTATTTATTCATCAACCAATATACCTGTAATTAAATATGTTAATCATCTGTACCTGTATCAATCTATGTATAAGCACACAAGTGAATGTCTTTAGCATGAAGGTGTTGTTTATATATTTCAATAAGACAGTTCGGTAAATTTACATATAACATTTACCAAGTTATATACATATATAAATATACAGGTCAAGCATTAACATTAGTGTCTTGTTTATGTGTGTGTGTGTGTGTGTGTGTGTGTGTGCCACAGAAGGACACTATATCTCTCACTCGTTTGTCCATTAATTTTCATACACAATAATGAATGACGTAAACATATGATAGGTTAAATTTAATTTTCTACACCACTTCGACATTTTAGGTTCAAAGTCTCTCTCTCTCTCTCTCTCTCTCTCTCTCCTCGGTTCGTAGAAAGAAGTGTCCTACAGCCTTCTTCGTGTCACAAATAAACTGAAATTGTGAGCTGATGAGAACGACAGAGACAAGCATGAAATTGTCGGATTTGGTGATGGTGCCGTGTGGAAGGGTGTTTGAGGAACCATGACAAACAGTAAATGGAAGAACACGATTGATAATAGGTTTGGTTCTTTCTGTTCACTGATACAGGAACTGAGGACCCTGAGAATATAATCATTAACTATCATGAAGTTCTTTCAGTTACGAACATCTTGGAGAGTAACTTTAACCTATTATTGTTATTGGCCATTTTCGACAGGACTTGTAATAAAAGTTAATTTAAAGAATAAGTCATTATTATTAAGGTAATTTTGACAAGTTATATGGATATAAATAAACTTCATCAAACCCCCAACATACATAAATAACTCTGAATCGTCACTAATGCTCCACAATATTCATAAAAGAAGCCTCACCGAGCATCACATTGACACACAAAGAACCACCGCGGAGCCTAAGAGTCCGTCGTCCAGCTGTTCTCCATACACGACTCCAATTTGGTCACTTTTATGCGGATCATTTACATATCGTGCGGACAAAAGAACATCTGGACTGGTCAAGAGGAGTCGTGTTGCGAGAGAACAAGACAGGTGGGTTGCTGGTATTCTTCCAACTTACTGAACATATGAAGCGTGAAATTACACCTTGAGATAACGTGAACTGATGTTGATGGGAGGCGTTAGATAAAGAAAACTACGTATTATTTATGAAACAAAAAATACCTACAGTACTCTAAAACAAACAGAGACATATAATCTGCCAACACGAATATATGTTTAAATACAGTTTTATCTTTATATGCTTTTATATCTACTATCATACACTAACTACATACACATCTACGTTCTATACCCACACTGTACATTGTACTGAACAATGTTATATTTATTCACTTCGGTAGATAACCTTACCATTCAAACACACTTAAATGCTCCTATCTCACGGTCTACAGGACACACACACACACACATTACTACAACCACCTCGCACTCTAACACACACACACACTACTACAACCACCTCGCACTCTAACACACACACACACACACACACTCCATCACACTTCCATCTCATTTCAACACACACTCTACTATACATCCTTCTCACTCCAACACAGACTTTGTCACATCTCCCTCTTACAGCAACACACACTCTACCACACTTGCCTCTCACTACAACACACTTTTTTCACAACATTCAGTCCAACACACACGTTCTTACCCTCTCACTCCAGCACACACACTACTATACATGACTCTTACTTCAACACACACACACACACACACACTCAAATTCCAACCATTTTCGTTCTCTGCTGCCACGCACTCTACCTCCCCTCCCCCCCACTCACCCTCGCGCCCCGGTGATACGAGGTCACCGGGCAATGATAGTAATCATAATAACACCACAATTCCTCACGACGCCGACTCGATAAGTCAATTACCCGGCGGGAGGCACAACACGCGTGGACTCCGGGCGAAGGGGGGGAGCTGAAGACACACAGACGAGAGACCACCAACAGGAGAAACGAGGAGGAACTTACCCCTCTACCCCATCCCTCACTCCTCATTAAACACAACAAGTATAAAGATGACTCCTACAGATGGTAAATACTCCTTGATGTTATCCAATAGGAGGGTATTTCTCTAACAGTCCCTTCAACAAGACGGCCTTCTACAGGAGCTTCATGAGAAGGACGAGTACATCATAAGGGACTTTTCGTCGCTGCTGTTTCCTCCTGCTGTAGTCTTGAAGAAGGTTCGTGCCGCGCGTGTAATACCTGGATGGATTTCGTGCTTCGTAAGATAGAGTTTCGAGGTCTCGACCGATTGGAGAGTTTAGTCGATGACACTGGCGATTATGTCAGAGAGTGGTGGTTGTGACGAGTGTACCTGATGGTGATGACAGGTCGAGGAAGCCGTGTGTCTACCTGCAGTTGTGGTGTAGATGGTGATGATGACAGCCTATAGACAGGAGATGTCGATAGGTGAAGGAGTTAACGGACAGAACTTTTGACAGGTTGAGACGTGTGGAGACGGTGATGCTGACAGGTGAAGACGTGTGTACATGGCAGTGTTGACAGGTGAAGGAAACTGTATACCTGGGGCTAAGGACGTCTCATGATAGTGTTGATGACCAGTGATAACAGGTGTGTAGACGGCAATGACGTCAGAGGAAGGCAGGTGTGTACGGGAGTGTGACGAAAGGTAATACAGGTATCAAAATCAGGATTCATATACATGTGATGGTAAAACTGCGTGGAGACAGGTGCGTCTAACTGACAGTAGTGACAGATCATATAACTAAGTGAAAATAAACAGCTAAACGGTGACGGTATATTTATAATTATAGAAAGACTGTAATCTCTCTCTCTCTCTCTCCATACACACACTATAGCAGCCATGAAAAGCAAATTATGTTATAGAGAAAATGTGAACTTCTTTAAGTTACTGAGTGATTATTTAAGTAATGTGTAATATAAATGCGCTGGTCTTTCACGCCGATTTACAAAGGTGATTCATTTTAATTAAAGTATCGGAAGGTTTAGGTGAGTTTTTTACAGGTGTGGAGAAGTGTTGTGAGCAAATGATGATTAATACAGGCAGTTCCCCCCCCCCCCGGTGTTGTGATGAAGTCTCTCTCTCTCTCTCTCTCTCTCTATCGTGTTGACGTGCTAAAGCTGGTAAGAGTGACAGATAATAGTACAGACACTCAGCAGCTTCCAACCCTGTAATCTATCTTTGCAAACACTGCCTAAAATTTCACACTGATCCACCCAATGTGAAGTAGATGATTGATGTGTGTGTGTGTGTGTTTTGTGTGTGTGTGTGTGTGTGTATGTGTGTGTGTGTGTGTGTGTGTGTGCATGTTGTATGTTTCTGTGTATGTGCGTTTGTGTGTGTGTGGTTATTTGTACGTGTTTGTATGTGTGTCTATGTGTGTGTGTATGTTTCTACTTCCCTATCTTTGCTTTATAATCTATATAAATGTACTGTACTTCAATGTGTATAAGTTTGTGCGTTTCTATATGTAAATTTATATATGTGTGTTTATATAGTTCATTTATATATACAACTATATTATTTCTTGTAAATAAACATTGGAAGCAATTAAAACATCCATCCATTCAATCTATCATCCATCAGGGTCAGGTGAGGCCACACTATTAATTACAGTTTGCAGGCTGCTCACGGTCATGAGATCAGACTTTATCACTTATACCAGTGAACACTTCACTAAGAGTTCCAGAACTAATTTAAAACAATTGTGTGTGATATAAAAACAGCTATCACAAGAAAACAATATTATGTGAGAAAGGGGAGTTTATTAGCTGAGTTATTGAACGGCTGACACGAATATAACCCATTTTTCAATAACAATGCAGGAATTATTTATATATATTTATATAATCTGACTTGTAACTAGTTAAATAATATATATATTTTTTATTTTGTTTTACTCGTAAGCTTTCCCCTGCTCCACAATGACTGTAGGACATGGACA
>NW_024745618.1:0-10939 GCF_018991925.1 Homarus americanus | reverse complement strand
GATCCATTTAGACTCAGTAGGCCCATGGTTCATACATTCTAACAATTTTAAGGAAACAATGTTATCAGGATCACCACGCAGAAGCCTCAGGGCTATCATGAGGTTGACTTCAATTATTCTATCTTTAACACTGGGTATACCTAGTTCTTTCCTCATATTAAGTACTTTAGTGCTCATGGGACATCCTAGGATAATTCTGAGGGCTTTATTTTGCATTTTCTCGAGCTTGTCAACGCCTTTCCCGTCACGAATGACCAGGGCTGGTGCGTGGTAATCTATCAGAGATCTTATATAGCCTAGGTACATTGTTTTAACAATTCTAATATTAGCACCATAGTGCGGGCTGTACCCCGCTACACTTCTAAGAGGTCTCAGTCTGTCAGCACATTGGCGGGTTAGCTGTTGTATGGCAGGTAAGGTACAAGGGACGGAGACACCAAGATATTTAAAAGAAGAAACATAGTCAATAGTGTTGTTACCTATCTTGAACTTGGCGGGGCCGCGTTTGCGGTTCCCAGCTTGTTTGTTGAACACCTTAGTTTTCTCAGTGGAGATAATAAGACCGAGGTGTTCACAGGCTGCGTATACATGGTTCAGGGTGGTTTGCATTTCACGATGAGTTTTAGCATGTATAAGAATATCATCAGCATAGCTGATTGAGATATTGCTGGGGTTGTCTGGTATTAAATTTAATAATGCATTCATAAGAACATTGAACAAAGTGGGCTAAGTACTCCACCTTGAGGGGTACCAAGTTGCATATCTTTAACTTCACTTTTGTAACCCTGAAACAGTGCAGCAGCCCTTCTGTTGGTTAGGTAACCACTTATCCAGTGTAACAGCCCACCTCCTATATCCATTTTGGCTAGTTCGTACAATATCAGTTGCCTATTGGCAATATCAAATGCAGCTTTTAGGTCAAGAAATGTGGTGTATCTGTGCCTTTCATCACCATGCACAGTTAGGAATGTGGTGATGCAATTATGTACACCTTTACCATGGGTGAAGCCATTTATGTTAGAGACATGTGTTCTCTGATTCTATATAAGAGTCTGCCAAGAACCATCCTCTCAAAGGTTTTACACAGGCAGCTGGTTAGTGATATGGGACGAAAGGCATCAGGCTGTCCTGGTTTCGGTATTGGCACAACAATACTGCTGGTCCATGATGTGGGTAGTTGGCCCTCGGCATGACTCATATTGTACAATACCAACAATGGATTGCCTGGCACGCGCCTTAGTAGTCTAATGATGTTGTAGGTGACTCCGTCCTCTCCAGGGGAAGTAGACCTACCCCTGGCGAGGGCGGCGTCAAGCTCCCACTCAGTATATGGAACATCACACTCATCGTGCTGTTTGCCCAGCATAAAGCTAATAAGATTACTTCTCTCTACAGACTTCGCATCAAGGAGTCCCTGAGTCCTAGCTGGTAACATGTCATAGCTCGACACATGAGCCCACTTTGTTATTAGCTCATTCGACTTTTGCAGAGGGTTTGGATGGGAGACGTGTCTTCTGTTTTTACCTCTGATTATGTTTATGTCTTTCCAGGCTTTGCTGAGGGATGTGTGTTGGTTCAGGCTGTTGACATATGTCTCCCATGCATTTTGTCTGAGTTCGTTTACACGTTCCCCGACAGCAGCAAGGGAAGCTTGATACAATTGTAACATTTGAGGTGTTCTACATTGTCTGTAACCCTTACCCACCCTCCTGACCCTAGCCCTGAGTTTTTTCAGCTCAGGGTCATTATAGCACTGCTGTTGCCTGTTCCCATTATGCTGACCACGTTTTCTCCTTTTTTTGGTGGAGGCATTGTTGGTGAAGTATACATAAGTCCTATCTATCAGATCGTCATGGAAACTTTGGTAGTTGTCAGGCTTGTAGTCCTTGTACCAGTCATGGATGAAGTCTATGAACTGGCTTTTATGTTCTTGCTTGACTGTGATTCTACGTCTGTTGAGTTTACCACCAGTGGGGGTGTCATTGGCTACATGTATACTAGCTTGGATTGGGCTGTGGTCAGACATAAGATCAGTGACAACATCAGAGCTATGAGTTGTGTATGATAGATTAAAGCCAATACATTTGTCTAGACCCCGCCATAGATGTGTGTTGGTTCATTATTACCTATAATTTGAACATCTTCATATGCGCTGAGAAGTGAGATAAGTCTCCTACCATTGGTGTTAGTGGTGGAGTCACCTAATTTCTTGTGTCTAGTATTCAGGTCACCCATTAGGACAGTGGGCTCAGTGTGTAAGAAGTCTGGGAGATCTGTGTATTGAAGCTGATCTGAGGGAGCATAGGCGTTTAGCACGTTGAGTGTGGAGTTGCCCAGGTGGATAGTGATCCCATGGTACTGAAGGTTGGTAGTCTTTTTGGGTATAAGAGGTACATGCGGGAGTGACTTCTTAATATACATCAAACATGTGTGAGTAGAACTAGGATCATAATACACATAATTGGGCAGACTGGGTGGGGGCTTACCATTAGGTGTGAGACACTCGTGCAGACACACAATATCGATGTCCTCAGTCACAACTTTGTGGTGTAGGTCAGGGTATCGATACTGTTACCAGTATCACTATTTTCCTCTGCGTGGACACTAGTTCCTGGTGGGTCTTGAGTTTCCACATGTGGTACTGACATCTGAATGTCTTCAGTTTGACTGTAATTTTTCCGAAGTTGCTGCACTGTGTTGGTGGTGTTTTTTTTTCCTTTAGTGTATCACAGAGGCTCCTAAACATTTCAGTTTGAGCTTGAGCTTGAGCTGTAAACTGAGCTTTGAGTTCTTTAATTTCATTTTTCAAATCATTGATCTCTTCACGATGTGCAGGGAGTGTGTTGGCAGCTACCTGTTGTGTCGGTACGTCTGTGTTGCCCCATGCTGATCTTTCGATGACTGCTGGTGATGATCCTGGAGCTTTGGTGGGGAGGGCAGGCCAGGGGTTGGCCGTAGGGAGTACCCTAGCAGCATTAGTGTTTCTTGAGACCTGCCTGGGTGGCGGGTCTGGGCGCTGAAGGGGTGTAGGAGCTCTAGAACAGTTAGGGGGCCATACAGGAACTCCAACTGTTTTGCAGTTAATACACTTCTGTTGGATGACACCCCCTTGAGCAACTGTATCTCTGCAAACCTGTGTTGCATGTTGCCTTGAGCAGAGACCACACCACGGCTTAGTCGAGGGGCATAACCGGGCCACATGGCCCCAGTGCTGACAGTTGTAACACCTCCGGTTAGGGGGCTGATAGAGTGTTACCTTCAGAGTCCGATAGGCACCACGGACTCGAATGGTCTTGGGTGGGTCTTCCGAGCCAACCCAGTCTGCAATGACTGCATTCTTGCCCCTGAGTCGCTTCGTCCTTCTGATGTAGGGATGGGCTTCTAGTAGTGTAGGGGTCTGGTACTGGTCGAGCCCTATGATTATTATGGTTTTCTTGCTCGATGGTTGGGATGACTGTTCCATGGTTATTCCCCTTATGCTATTGGTGAGGAGATCCTGTATGACTGCTGGGTCGTTTCTAATCAGAACATGATCTTGTGTACCGACTCTGAACTGAAACTCAGCCTCAGGATATTTGTCTTCCGCATCGTTCAGCCAGAGATACTTGTCTTCAGGTGATGTACCTTCAGGGAAGTATAATCTTACTCTCATGGGGGTTTGTGGTTGTAGTTGATTGTCTCTAAGTCTTTCTGCCTTTTCGGCCTTCCGCTTGTTCCTGGACTGAACTAGTTGAAAGCCATCTTCTCCGTTGGTGTCAAGGTCAACACCACAGTCGCCTGGCTCAGTCAGTGCATCAGGAGAGTTAAAGCGAGCAGCTGGGTCTCCAGTCAACTCAGACATGGTGGAGTTACAGGGCTCGACTTATATGCCTACGTCAGAGGCCGAGGACTGCTTGGCACTCCTAGGAAGTCAGCGGTGGTTGGGAGGCGTAACCCTCTTAGAGGACAAAGGAGATTGGCATCTACTGTACAGCGTATTAGCGGTGTGAGGGGAGGCCGTGAGCGGGCCTCCCGCGGAGGGAGTGTGGTGTCGGGGGACTAAGGTAACAGGAGTTTTCTCAGTTTATAAACACTTTTATTACACTACACTTGTTCTTAATAGCATGTCTGTTTTTCTGGTTAGATACAGTATCAAAGTCAATTTTAGTTTCAAAAGAACTAACCAGCTTGGCACACTATGAGGACAGGGGTTTGTGTAAACAAACCCTCACCACATGGCCGAGCGTGACCACAAGGGTATAGGCCTTGCCTCGCGGGCACCTACACCTACACACGACACAGTGCTCAACACACGGTAGTTCACTTGTTATACAGGCAACATATTTGCAGTTGTTGACCTATCCCCACCCTACTGGGTGGTGTTGTGTTATTTCGAAGTCAAGTGTGAAGCCGACCCACTGTTGTTCTCAGGGTGGACTGATTAGCACCTCCTTGTCAGGAGATGGCGGTCAGTACCCAGCGGTGCTTATCTCACTGGCGGGTCACGGCTCTCACTGGTACTGTCTAGTACTGAATTCACTGGCTTAAACACTGTTCTTAACTGTTCAACACTGGTTCCACTTTCCGAAACGAAATGTCACTTTTGATTATGTTGATATCCCGGTGGTGAGGATGGGTCGGGGAGAGAGACTTGGGGAATGGGCCGAACATTGGCCAAGGGTGAGAGCTGCTCAGCAGGAGCAGCGCCTAAATAGGTTTTGACCCTACGGTGGTCAGGTCATCACTGGGGTGTTCCTGGTAGTGTCAGGGGTGTACCTGGGAGTCTCAGGGGTGTACCTGGGAGTGTCAGTGGTGTACCTGGGAGTGTCAGCTGTATACCTGGGAGTGTCTGAGGTGTACCTGGCAGTGTCAGAGGTGTACCTGGGAATGTCACTGGTGTACCTGGGAGTGTCAGAGTTGTACCTGAGTGTGTCAGAGGTGTACCTGGGAGTGTCAGATGTGTTCCTGGGAGTGTCAGAGGTGCACCTGGGAGTGTCAGAGGTGCACCTGGGAGTGTCTGAGGTGCACCTGGGAGTGTTTGAGGTGCACCTGGGAGTGTCAGTGGAGTACCTGGGAGTGTCAGTTGTATACCTGGGAGTGTCTGAGGTGTACCTGGCAGTGTCAGTGGTGTACCTGGGAGTGTCAGAGGTGTGCATGGGAGTGACAGGGGTGCACCTGGGAGTGTCAGTGGTGTACCTGGGAGTGTCAGTTGTATACTTGGGAGTGTCTGAGGTGTACCTGGCAGTGTCAGTGGTGTACCTGGGAGTGTTTGAGGTGCACCTGGGAGTATCTGAGGTGCACCTGGGAGTGTCTGAGGTGTACCTGTGAGTGTCTGAGGTGTACCTGGGAGTGTCTGAGGTGTACCTGGGAGTGTCTGAGGTGTACCTGGGAGTGTCAGAGGTGTACCTGGGAGTGTCTGGGGTTTACCTGGGAGTGTCTGGGGTGTACTTGGGAGTATTAGAGAAGTACCTGGGAATGTCAGAGAAGTACCTGGTAGTGTCTGGGGTGTACCTGGGAGTGACAGAGGAGTACCTGGGAGTGTATGGGGTGTACCTGGAGTGTCAGGTCTACCTGGAAGTGTCTGAGGTGTACCTGGGAGTGTCTGAGGTGTACCTGGGAGTGTCTGAGGTGTACCTGGGAGAGTCAGAGAAGAACCAGGGAGTGTGACAGGAGTATGTGGGAGTGTGAGAGGTGTACCTGGGAGTGTCTGAGGTGCACCTGGGAGTGTCTGAGGTGCACCTGGGAGTGTCTGAGGTGCACCTGGGTGTGTCTGAGGTGCACCTGAGAGTGTCTGAGGAGCACCTGGGAGTGTCTGAGGTGCACCTGGGAGTATGTGAGGTGTACCTGGGAGTGTCAGGGGTGTACCTGGGAGTGTGTGAGGTGTACCTGGGAGTGTCTGAGGTGTACCTGGTAGAGTCTGAGGTGTACCTGGGAGTGTCAGGGGTGTTCCTGGTAGTGTCAGGGGTGTACCTGGGAGTGTCAGGGGTGTACCTGGTAATGTCAGTGGTGTACCTTGGAGTGTCAGAGTTGTACCTGAGAGTGTCAGAGGTGTACCTGGGAGTGTGAGAGGTGTACCTGGGAGTGTCAGAGGTGCACCTGGGAGTGTCAGAGGTGCACCTGGGAGTGTCTGAGGTGCACCTGGGAGTGTTTGAGGTGCACCTGGCAGTGTCAGAGGTGTACCTGGGAATGTCAGTGGAGTACCTGGGCGTGTCAGAGTTGTACCTGGGAGTGTCAGAGGTGTACCTGAGTGTCAGAGGTGTAGCTGGGAGTGTCAGAGGTGCACTTGGGAGTGTCAGAGGTGCACCTGGGAGTGTCAGAGGTGCACCTGGGAGTGTCAGAGGTGTACCTTGGTGTAGATATATGAGACGAATATGCTGTAATATGTAACTGTACTATTTACCATTATTGATTCAGGTCTCTGTATTATATGTTATAATCATACTCCCTTTTGTCACTGAATGTTAGTTCATGTTTTAGGCACATGCGCGCTGTACGCGCATGCGCAGATAGAGATACCCAGAGAGATTCCAAGACAGGACGCTGTTTCCCCTGTCTTAACTCCTTTTGTGTGTTTGTCCCAGAAATAGAACTTACGAACTTGACACCAGTGTGTTTCCTTTACCCCTGATTGGAAGCATCATATGGGTCTCCAACATGGCGCAGTGTTTAGCTGGGACATCACATTATTCAGAATTGGAGTGGACGCAGAGTCTCTCTCGGAGCCGCCATCTTGTCAACTCCTCCTGTCGAGTGGATCGGCGCGTACCTCTCAAGGTATTTCTGGATTTACAGTGCAGTGTTGTGAAGTGCTTTTTCAGTGTTGTGTGTGCCCTTTAGTGTCTGTAAAGTGTTTCCCTGTGTTCCTGCACTTTTTACAAAAGAGGGAAGCCTATTTAAGACCTATGGGATAGCTCAAGTTTTGACACCCGCCTTCGTTCGTGTTCTGACCGGCACTGGGCGTCTGAGCCGCGAGGGGAGTTGCTGTAGCCGCCAGAGCGCTCCCGAGCCAGCCCGACCCGAGTACACGCACGAACGAACGCACACACACACACACACTCACAGACGCTCGCAGATATCTTCCATTTAAAGACAATTGCTTTTCTGCCCACTTATTTAATTACAGTAATTGTGAGAGAAATAAACCAGGCCATATGGAAGATCAGGAATTTATTGGGTTTTCTTCAGATACCCAACAAGACCAACTTCAGACTGATGTCGGTGCAGTAAGTGGACTCCAAGTGGAGCGGAAGGTGGATCAAGCGGCCCCACCCACCCTTAGCCCCCACTACACACGTCCGCAATCTGCCACAGGTGTCGACTTCCTTCATTTAATTCAGTTTTTGGAAGAAAACCGACGACAAGACGACATCAGGAGGCGACAGGAAGACGATGAACGAAGACGTGAAGAGGATCACAGGCGTCAACAAGAAAATGCCAGATTCAGTGCCATTATCGAGTTGTTGGCACCTGTTACCCTTCAAGCAGCTACTACACCTGCCTCTTCGTCCACAGCAGCGCCTGCAGGGTCCTCTCCAACTTCTTTGCCCCCCCCACAGAAAGCACTCGCTCAGAGTCCACCGCCACTCCAAGCTGATGCCTCGTTCCAGGTATTCCGTGAATGGCGTCGGAGGTGGGACGATTATTCGATGATGGTCGATTTATCGAGGTTGCCTAGGGAGAAACAGCTGATCCAGATGAGAATGTGTCTCACCCTAGAGATGCAACGTATCCTGGAGCACACCCTGCAAATTCCCCACAACACAGACAAGACTGTGAAGGACGTCTTGGATGCTTTACAGACGCATATCAAGGGTCTCCGCAACGAAGCTCTGCGTAGGAGAGAGCTTCTCAGTTGTAAGCAGCTGGAGGGTGAGTCATTTGCAGATTTTTACGTACGACTCAGACGCATCGCTGAGGAGGTTGACGTTTGTCCTGGGAACTCGTCGACTTGTGAGGAAACACAGCTGAAGATGATTATCCTCATGGGCGTGCGGGACGAAGAGCTTATTCAGAAGCTTATCTCCCTCGACACTGCCTCCTCTCTACAGGATGTTGTCACCACCTGCCACTCTTACGAAGCCACCAGAAGTGCGACTTCTGCTATTCGTGCTCCATCTAACCAGCTGTGTGCCATCTCCGCATATAAGAAGAACAAAGGACGTGACGGGACTTCAGCCTCACATCCGACTTCAGCTTCACATCTGACTTCAGCTTCGCATCACTCTTCAGCATCACTTCAGACTTCGACGCCAGGTCATTCATGCCAATATTGTGCTCGTCGGCATGGTTCTGAATGCCGTGCAGCTGACAGCACCTGCAATAACTGTGGCCTTCGTGGTCATTGGGCTAGGACACTGAAGTGCCCTGCCAACAACGTTCAGTGCCGCTCCTGTAGCCGCATTGGACATTATGACAAATGCTGTCAGTCACGGAAGAAAAATGATACTACTTGCAATTCTCAGGCGGCGAAGAACAAGTGCTGTTGTCGCGTGGGATCCTCTTCTTCCCCTGTCAGCAAGACACCTCAGCCCATCTGTGTTCACCTGTCATACGGCGACATTACTTCCCGTATCCAGATGCTTCCTGACACAGGTGCGGACGTCACAGTCATCGGCACAAGACACCTCGACATTCTAGGGATCCCTAGGAGCAGCTTGCAACCACCGTCAACTTCTACAACGCTCACCGCAGACGGTTCTACAATGGCACCTGCTCTGGGTACATTTCAGGCTACCCTCACCCTAGGTAAGCAGTCATGTTCTGCCAGGATTCAGGTCCACAAAGGTGTTCAGATGCCCCTACTGTCTTATGGCCACTGTCAAGAGTTGGCCATAATATCTCCAGACTTCCCCAAGCCAATTCTGGAAATTAAACATGTCAACAGGTGCAAGGAGCTGCCCCTCCCACCCAATACGTCACCTTCTGCAGCCAGGGAGTTCTTCCTACTGCAATTCAAGGACGTACTGGGTTCCAAGGAGGACCTCAAGACGGCTCCACTCAGCAGTCAGCAGCAGGAACCCCTCATGGACAACGACAACCCTACGAGGCCCTTTGAGTCCGTCTCTGCGGATTTCTTCGTTGTGGCGGGAAAGTCCTTTCTCGTCATCGCCGACCGGCTCTCAGGGTGGCCTGTTGTCGTTCCCTGCGGAGGCAACACTACTGCCTCTCATACAGTACGTATGTTCTGTCGCTACTTCCGGGAAGTTGGTGTCCCTCTCCGCCTGAGGACTGACGGCGGGCCCCAGTTCACCAGCAACGACTTCCGGGACTGCATGGAGCGATGGGGAGTTCATCATGCGGTGTCCTCGCCACATTATCCCCAGTCCAATGGACATGCCGAGGCTGCCGTAAAGTCCGTCAAGCATCTCATCCTCAAGACGGCACCCTCAGGCAACATTGACTGTGAGAAGTTTGACCAGGGTTTATTGGAATTGCGGAATACCCCCAACTTCACAGGTCGCTCCCCAGCACAGATGTTATACGGCCACCCACTACGGTCATGTGTCCCTGCCCATCCTGAGTCCTTCTCGAGGGAGTGGCAGGCCAAGACCGAGGACTGCGATCGTCGTGCAGCCGCCCGTGCTGACCAGGTAAAGGCACAGTACGATCAGCACGCCCGACCCCTTCCCAGGTTGAGCATCGGGCAAACAGTTCGGGTTCAAGACCCGACGTCTCACCGCTGGGACAAGGTCGGGGTTGTCATGGGCTGCGGCAGGACCAGGGATTACGAGGTCCGTCTCCCTAGTGGTCGGGTATGGTGGCGGAATCGCCGCTTCCTTCGTTCAGTACCGTCCCCTAGTGGTGAACCCCTCCCCCACATCCCTGTGAACCCTTGCTTGGACGAGAAAAGTAAGTCCTCATTCAGTGACCCCCCAGTTTTCCCACGTCACTCTCAAAGGCTCCTGGAAAAAGAGTCCGCTCAAGATTGCACTACGAGCGTGAGGGGGAGGGAGGTGTAGATATATGAGACGAATATGCTGTAATATGTAACTGTACTATTTACCATTATTGATTCAGGTCTCTGCATTATATGTTATAATCATACTCCCTTTTGTCACTGAATGTTAGTTCATGTTTTAGGCACATGCGCGCTGTACGCGCATGCGCAGATAGAGATACCCAGAGAGATTCCAAGACAGGACGCTGTTTCCCCTGTCTTAACTCCTTTTGTGTGTTTGTCCCAGAAATAGAACTTACGAACTTGACACCAGTGTGTTTCCTTTACCCCTGATTGGAAGCATCACCTGGGTCTCCCACACTGGGAGTGTCAGTGGTGTACCTGGGAGTGTCAGCTGTATGCCTGTGAGTGTCTGAGGTGTACCTGACAGTGTCAGAGGTGTACCTGGGAGTGTCAGTGGTGTACCTGGAAGTGTCTGAGGTGCACCTGTATCAGAGAAGTACCTGGGAGTGTCAGAGAAGAACCTGGTAGTGTCTGGGGTGAACCTGGGAGTGACAGAGGTTTACCTGGGAGTGTATGGGGTGTGCCTGGGAGTGTCAGGTGTACCTGGAAGTGTCTGAGGTGTACCTGGCAGTGTCTGAGGTGTACCTGGGAGTGTCTGAGGTGTACCTGGGAGAGGCAGAGAAGAACCAGGGAGTGTGACAGGAGTATGTGGGAGTGTGAGAGGTGTACCTGGGAGTGTCTGAGGTGCACCTGGGAGTGTCTGAGGTGCACCTGGGAGTGTCTGAGGTGCACCTGGGAGTGTCTGAGGTGCACCTGAGAGTGTCTGAGGAGCACCTGGGAGTGTCTGAGGTGCACCTGGGAGTATGTGAGGTGTACCTGGGAGTGTCAGGGGTGTACCTGGGAGTATGTGAGGTGTACCTGGGAGTGTCTGAGGTGTACCTGGGAGAGTCTGAGGTGTACCTGGGAGTGTCAGGGGTGTTTCTGGTAGTGTCAGGGGTGTACGTGGGAGTGTCAGGGGTGTACCTGGTAATGTCAGTGGTGTACCTTGGAGTGTCAGAG
>NW_024745617.1:0-14750 GCF_018991925.1 Homarus americanus | reverse complement strand
GTATATGTGCATGGGTGTGATATGCACATACGCATGTTTAAACTTAGACTATTTATATGAATAATAGATGTAGACTTTTTAAATATGTAAATGTTTGTACCTGCCGTAATGGGACAATATTTTGGCTACAGTATATATGGTGAGTTATTTTATTATTGCTATACTTATATTTTTGACATGTAAGTGTTGGTTACTTCGCCCTAAAACACACACACACCTCCGCCGTGTCCTTCCCCACCCTCCTCCCCCGCCCATTGCCACCCTTCCCCGCCCACATCCACCCACAGCGGCCTCAACAAAATACAGCAAATGGAAAAATGTTAAGATCTCACTAATTGAAAAGTAAAAGTCTTATGGGACTGAAGTTCTCAGAGGTCCGAAAACGACGGTGTGTGTGTGTGTGTGTGTGTGTAAATAATAATAATAATAATAATAATAATAATAAACGGTTTATTGAAAAAGTTCTGCAGCCCGAAGGTTGAAAATATACATTGGACATAAATGACTTATTACATACATTGGTGGTTTAACAAAAGCCTTCATTAGAGAAAGGTAAAGGAACATACAGTGAACATACAGATTAATGTAGGTGTTGAGCAGCAAACTCGTAGTGCAGTAACTCCCTCCCAGATGGTGTTAGGAGGAACTCACGTGGTGTAGTAGTTCCCTCAGATGGTGTTATGAGGGACCTGGCGTGGTGTAGCAATTCCCTAGCAGATGGTGTTATGAGGGGTTTCACGTGGTGTAGTAATTCCCTCACAGATGGTGTTATGAGGGACCTCACGTGGGGTAGTAATTACCTCACAGATGGTGTTATGAGGGACCTGACGTGGTGTAGTATTTCCCTCACAGATGGTGTTATGAGGGACCTCACGTGGGGTAGTAATTACCTCACAGATGGTGTTATGAGGGACTTGACGTGGTGTAGTAATTCCCTCACATATGATGTTATGAGGGACATGTGGTGTAGTAATTCCCTTATAGATGGTGTTATATGAGTGAGGTTTGGTCTTAGGCCTTCCTATCGTAGACGGATTAAGTCATCGGTGGTTGTTGTTGGGTCTCGCTGGGGCCGTTATCACGGGGTACCTGGGACCTCACTGTGTGAAGGTTAACTTGGGTACGACTGTTACTGTTGAGTTGTTCTCACTGACGTAAGCACTGTTCACCACTGTTCACCTCTGTTTAACACTGGTTCCGTTCCTTTCCTAAATGAAATTGTAACTTCTGGCGAGAACTTGTTGATATTCCGGTGGGGAGGAGGGTTCAGGGGAGGGGGTTGGTATGGGCCAACTTAACAGTTGACCTGGCTGCTCCGAGAGGAGCGCCAGGTACGTCTTGACCCTTCGGTGGTCAAGGATGTGTGTGTGTGTGTGTGTGTGTGTGTGTACAGAGAGACAAGTATTATGGATTAAGTATCTTCGTATTTCAAATATACTTGTCGATACGAGAGAGAGAGAGAGAGAGAGAGAGAGAGGTCATCAGATTACACTTCCCTAAAACAAAAACATAATCATAAGAAGAATAACTAATTCTATCATCCATAAAATAAGAATACGAGAGAGAGAGAGAAAGAGAGAGAGCGAGAGAGAGAGAGAGAAAGAGAGAGAGAGAGAGAGAGAGAGAGAGAGAGAGAGAGAGAGAGAGAGAGACGAAAGTAGATTGACAGTAAGTAGATAGACATAATGACAGAAAGAAATGATAAAAATGCCAGTTGATAAAGGAAACAAGATTATTTTACTAAATATAGAAAGATAAAGAATAAAAATAAGATAAAAACAATAGGAAAAATATATGTCGAATGGTTTTCATGAATAATACTAATTGATAAAAATGTCTCGCAAAATGATAACAAAAAATGCTACAAAAATCCGAATAAAATATAAGAAAAACCCAGCAATACACAAAAGCCGATAAAATAGCATAACAAAATAATACTCCACTAGAGAATCGGATATATAGTATATATATATATTTTTTTATAAATCTAATAATCTAATTTATAAATACCTTCAACGAACAAACGAGAGTTCTTTTGAAAATAAACCTATGTACTTTTCTTAATTTATCAAAAATAATTAAAACTCCTGTACACAACAACAAAACAAAAGCATCAACAACGGCAAAAAAATTTAAGAAGCAAATTACGATAGAACAGAAAAACGTAGGAAAAGAGAATAAAAACACAATAGGGGAAAAGTCGTAGTTTACTTAAGGTATTGATCTAATGAGGAAACCACTAGAAACACACGAGAGAGAGAGAGAGAGAGAGAGAGAGAGAGAGAGAGAGAGAGAGAGAGAGAATTGTCTAAATTTGGACCCTGAAACTAACTCAACTTAGGTGGGCCTACTCCATTTGGTAATTGAAAAGTAAGTTCGTTATACTTCACCTTCTGAATTTGTACAACATGTTCGTCAGGGGTCTTATTGACAAAGGTTTCTATAATGGATAATTCCCCATAAGTGAAGATGAATGAATGCACCTAATTGGTTAATTTATTCTAAAGCAACGAGAACAACATCCAGTGGGAAACTGCGTCACTATCATACTAAGATTCTACCTTGATACCAGGCAAAGTAAATATAACAAAATACTGTATTTCCAGTTAAGTCCTTGTCTTAGATCTCATATGGGTTTATGCTGCTAAGAATATTTGATTTTGTTTCTTCATTCTGTTGAATAATTTGCCAATATGCACACAGAACAAATAAATTACGCCAGTCACGAACCATTCCAGAAAACTACATTTAATATTTAACTAAGCATCAACCAACAGTGAGAAGCTCAAGTGTTCTCAACCAGTCAGTAACGAGAAATTACCCAAAGGACTAAATTCCCAAGTAATGTAACTTAGTTAAGTCAGGGTGAGTTACGAGTCTGAGAAGTAATGCTGTAAACACAATACTATTTAAAACACCGATTGTTCTTATGAAGTTAGTAGTGAAATGTACTGGATGGCTCATATGAGTTCCTTACAAGTTACATTGCAATATTAAAGGGATGAATACTCGATAAATAACTAAACAAATAAATTATCCGAAGACGATTCCAGTAATGACATAGACGAGGGGAATGAAAATGAGGAGCTAGGAAGGGTATTGCTCCGTAATTTATGAGGCCAAAATAATGTTTGCTCTCAGCCAACAAGAAGCTTTAGCAGTATTAAGCAAATTAGGAGGAATACAAGGTAATCACACAGAGGAGGGCATGATGGAGGCTCACTAGAGACTCTCAGAGGTTTATAATTATACTGTTTGTTGATGCATCTATGTTACTTGTATAATTATAAAGTAGCGTCATGGAGTGCCAGGCCTTAGTGCTTAGATCAGAGGGATGTATATGAAATGAGGTTTCCACTTGGTATTAATTACAGCTGAAGGATCAGTCTCTTACGGGTGTGATTAAAACTAAGTTAACAAAGTAGAAATTCTCAGGCGATATTTGGATGGATGTTAAATTAAGTTTCTACAGATGAACGACTACAATAAATAAATGAGACCGTCTATGCTTCTCTTATTGGATTCTCTCATTTGTTAAGACCATTAGAACAAAGTACCTCAAGGGGACTGAAGCACCCATGATGTTTTGTGAAAATACTTAACTATAGTTAGGATAAATTTGTAAGAAAATTTAACTATCCAACTCCAAGCAGTGAAAATGTACAAAGCTGAGGTAGTCCATAATATAATTTTAATCAACGTCTCCCTAAAAAGTAAACCACTCCCAGAAAGTTTATATAATCAGGAGAAAGTGGTTAGAAATTAGGTAAATTAATAATTCTACATAAAGAAATAACATTATATCTCTGTTAAAGTAACTTGAACAAACTATTCCAAACAATATCATCCTTTATAATTCTTAGTCACATTTTTTTTGTTATGAGTCATAAAATCTCATAATGGTTACGATTTCCTAATAGTGTTTATATTCTACCATCATACATTTGCTTTAGCAAATATAATTTTTTAATCCAATATAGAGAGTTTTCAGGGTAAACATCTGGTCTTCAAAACTGGGTTTACTACAAAATTATATGCTGTACATTTTCATTTAGTAGGATGTGTGTGTGTGTGTGTGTGTGTGTGTGTGTTAGTGAGAGATGAAATGGTGGCCTCATTACATACAATATAGTGTAGTAAATGTCACATGTGAGTCAATCGTCCCATTTTCCATAAATAATTCAACACCGACTCTTGGTAATAACTTAATGGCAGAGAAAGTGAACCGCGGGCCTATGTAATCGTAAATTATCTAACAAGGGAACGTTTTACCACACGAGAGTAAAGGAGAAAGTACAGTGGGCACGCCTGACTGACTACACCACGTAGCCTGTAGAAACTTTGAGAACTTACCATTGCGAGAGTAGAGGAAGAGTTTGGCAGTCACGAATAACAAACACGTGATGAAAGGCAAAAATGTAAAATTTGAATAAAATGAAGAAGCAAACGAAAAATTATAAGCGAAATGTTTCTTCGATTGTTAAGAAGCTCTGAGTAATAAATGAACACGAAGAATATACTGTAAGTCTCAGATTGTTTCAAATTAATTTCAAACGTGAAAATGTGATTCTGCAGCAATCGAAATGACCAGAGACAGAGTTGGTGCAGAGCTGTCGCTAAGGGCTGAGGTTTTACGATTTTGAGGAACGAATTGAGAGAATATAAGAAGATATTACAGAGATATATGTGTTAGAGAGACATGTAAATAGATCTCAGAATAGAATAATATAGAAAAATATAGAAAGCGATAAAGGGATAAAGTTGAACAGATAGCCAAACCGTAAATCTCCTGCAAACATTAAAAAAAACGTTGATCACAATCCCCTATATTCAATTTCTCTAAACCACAAGAGTTGAAAGCCAAGTCGCGGACCCACAAAGGATGCTGACATGGCTGACCTGATAGCAAGAGAGAGAGAGAGAGAGTAATTTTCGCCGCTCGGTGTCACATCTAAGAGTTGACTCTCTCGACTTGTCTCCGCCCTTACCCCTCAAACTTCTCCCAACTTCTGCTTGCCTGCACGATAATTCCTGCTACTTCCCCTACCACCACCACCATCCATCCCTCTCTTCTCCCCCTCCCCCACTCCCTCCCGTACTTCCCTCTTCGCCAACCTCAAGGACCCTCACCACCGCCGCCAACCAACTTTGAGACAATTACGGTGAAGGGGGGAGCAATGGCTTGTGAGTAATAGTCCGGCTTGTTTGACTCTGTGTGTATGTGTGTGTGTGTGTGTGTGGCGGGGTGAGGGGTAAGGTACTTGGGCAGAGAACCACATCACCCCCCCCGCCGTCGTCTTATTTGTGTCTTGTGGATTATTACGATGTTAAGCGTAAGGGAGGTAAAAGCGGAACAATGATTACCCGAAGATTCTGAGACTTCAAGATTGCGGGTTATTTAAGTTTTAATTGGTGTGGAATTACCACTGAGGAAAGTTGAGTCGGCGGTGTTTTTTATATTTATTTTTATTGAATTATAATCGGTACTGAGAAAGAAATACTTGGCTTCTTGTTTGCCTCCGTGACGAAAGAGAGAGAGAGAGAGAGAGAGAGAGAGAAATTATGCCTTTCAGAATACAAGAAAAGTACATAAGGGGCACATAAGATTAATCTGTTTCTATAATAATATTACACAGCCTCCCCCAACCCTCTCCTCCTCCTCCTCTTCCTCTTCCTCCTCCTCCTCCTCTTCCTTCTCCTCCTCCTTCTCTTCCTTCTCCTCCTCACAGTGCCAGGAACATTGTTCTCTCATGGGTCTCTCTGTGGTATATGGTAGGGTTTCTTCTTCAGCAGGTGACTAATTGCTCTACCTGGCCCTGCTAATGGGTGTCGTTTTTCTAGTTTTTCTTATTACTCTTTCGCTTTTTTATTGTTTGTCTTATAGCGTTTTTCTAACTATAATTTAATTTTTTTCTGTGTAGGTCTCTATCTCTCAATATGAATCTATCCCTTCATATTTTTTTATATTTTTATTTATTTTTCCTGTTTTTGTCAGTCTTTCCTTCTCTACCTCTCTTTACATGTATGTTTTTTCTCTCTCTCTCTCTCTCTCTCTCTCTCTCTCTCTCTCTCTATATATATATATATATATATATATATATATATATATATATATATATATATATATATATATATATATATATATATATATATATCTCTTCCTCACGGCGGCCATTTGGTAAACGGGGTCACAGTAGACCATACGCACAGGTCTCACGTATAACAAAACCAGGCAAATGAGTTATACAGGTGACTGGGGGGGGGGGTGATTCCAGGTGGTCCGCCACATTAAACAACTCTCGTTTGTCTGTTGTTCTCTCTCTCACTCTCTCTCGGTCATTCTTTATTCATTACATAACCTCCCTTCCTATTTCTTACTTTTTTCCAGTTCTCTCTTTCTCTTTCTCTCTCTCTCTCTCTCGCTCTCTCTTTCTCTCTCTCTCTCCCTATCTGTTTCTCCTTCTCTCTTTCTTCTAAATATTATGGCTATATGCTTCTCACTCCTCCTAATCCTCTCTTTCATATATCTCTCTCTTACCTCTCTCCTTCTCCTTTTCAATTTATGTCTCTCTATCTTTCTATCTGAAAAGCTATCTTCTCTCTCCTACTGTATGAATCCTAGATGTTTTTAGTGAGTTTCTGTAGGACAACACCATGTAAGTGTACCTCTAGATTGTAACTAATAGGTGTTTCGTGAGAGGAGAAGATAGATATAATAGTTGAGAAAGAGAGAGAGAGAGAGAGAGAGAGAGAGTAAAAACTTCATGATTCGTTATGGATATGTACAAAGTAACTCTATATATCCTTTATGAGAAAAAAAAACCACTACCTCCCTTGTGAGATATCTCTCATTCTCTCCTGGGTGTGGAAAGGACACACCCCTATCTCTCCTTCTCTTGTACATATTAGAGTTTATACATCTCTGACCTGCTAGTTAATTCTCTGGATAATAAACACACGGGAACTTTTCTTATGGGTGAAATTTAGAGCAGTCTGCTAAACCTTCACAGAAAAAACACGTTCTTGTCTGACTCTCGGGAGACACATTTTGAGGAGTCTGCACTGAGCTGAGTAACGCCACCTCAAAAATGTCCATCTTGGCTTTCTCTTCTAATTCTTCTTCCTCTTTCTCCTTCTTTCTCTCACCTACTCTTAAATTGGGTTGGATGACTGCGTGTGTGTGTGTGTGTGTGTGTGTGTGTGTGTGTGTGTGTGTGTGTGTGAATTTCAGTCTCAACCAACTTCTGTCACTTTCTACATCCTTCTGTCACTTCTCTCCCTTACCTTCTCTTCTTCTTTTTTCTCTCAGTTAACCCAAACAAAGAAAAAGAAAAACGTTGTCCTCTGTAGTAAGAGAAAACAAATTTCCTTCAGAATGTAAATTAATTTCGGAGAAAGATGTGTAAATCTTATACTCTTCGATGTATTAGTAACCATCAACATTAAAAACATAAATTCAGACTTTTTTCATATATCAAGTACAACCTCACAAAATACGGTCTTTTTTTATTACATATATATATTAATGCTAATTCAAATAACTGTATTGATTTTCATTACTCTTTTATCTTTCATAGCTATTAAAAGTTATTGGACTTGTTAAAACTTCATACAACTACAAAGGACAAAAAATTACGGCTGTTATTGGGTTTCAGGCTCTAGGGAGAGGCATTACAAAGTATTGTTGAGGTTCTTTTACAAGGCCGTATATCCAGCCCGCCTAGAGCAGTTTTGGGGTCTCAGTGGGATTGGCTCGAGGTCTGTGACTTGTGTAAGTTTCGGCTCACTATGCCGGGGTCACGGCGTGTTTTCTCGTCTCTGTGATGGCCACTTCTGACTCTTTATCATCTCTCCAGTAGATGGCATCTCCTGAATCCCACCCCTGCCTCTGTTGGATTTCGAATTTTATGAACAAGTGGAGTTATCAGGGATGTCATTGTGAAAGGAATTAACTCATCGTCATCAAGGGGTTAATTCATCGTCCTCAACGGGTTAAATCATTATCATTATGGGATAAGATCATCGTCCGTGAGGGGTTTAACATAATCCCCGAGGAATAAATCATCGTCGTCGAGAGGTTAAATCATCCTACATCAGGAATTACGGAATGTTCTTTTTTTACTTATGAACAAAAGCTGAACAAAATCTTCAACGTCACGACAACAAAGAGTTTGTAGGAACAGCTTTGCATCAACACACTCAGGCGAGGAAGCAAAGTAAATAAGTCAATAAACAGGTGAATAAATTTCCATGCAGAGAAATCCTCGACACACAGGGATAAAGGAGATATAGAAGGGGAAGAAAGAAAGAAGTGAGAGTGGAGAAATGGGAAAGGAAAATGAAAGGAGAAGGGGAAAGAGAGAGTGAGAGGTGGGAGAACAGAGAGAGACAGGTAGCAAGAAGAGAGAGAGAGAGAGAGAGGTATGTCTGGTAAGTTGAAGGAGACATTAGCGTGTACTGTACATTATTAAGGCGAGTGTTATTGTGGTGATTTGGTGTCTCTGGTGGTCGAGCTGCTGGTGCCTTTCCTTAGTGAAGTTTTTGCGTGTGTCTTTCTCTCTTTATTACTTTGAGTATCTCTCTCCTTCTATGGTTGTTTTTTCTGTTTGTCTCTACGTTTGTTAGACTGTTTTCTTCTCTATCTCTCTCTCAGCACACACACACACCTCTTCTGTCACTACATCCCCACCTCCTCATTCGGTTTCCATTCTTTGACAGTCATTTCTAATCCAATAGCATCAGTGAGTGGCTGTAGGAAAGACGCTCCTCAAGTACGCATAAATGGATTACATTTAATTTATACCTAAAATTTTCTACAAGAGAATCCCACCGAAGACATTCACTACCTCACAACACATTCTTTATTCTATTCCGAAATAAAAGAAAATGTGATTAACTCAGGCAGCGCTATGATGTACTTCACTACAGTTTTATTATCTGTAAGAAAAATCCCTTGTTATAGTAAGAAGAGGTGTAATGTGTGAATTTGTGTAGCGATGTGTTCTTTTTTCGTTCTCCTCAACGATGAAGGAGTCGTCTTCTCTGCCTGTCTGTCTGTTTGTGCGTCTGTTCCTACACTATGGATGATATCTTGTGGCTTATGGCGTATATTTTTTTTTTGGGCGGGGGGCGGGGGTGATAATTTTCTACCTTGTGGATGCCATTCTCTATACACCTGCTATTTTTTCTTTATTTTTTTCTTATTTTTTACTCTATTGTTCAAATTGTATTTTTTCCCCAACTGCTAACACATTAAATCTTACCTTTCTGAAATACACCACTTCCTCCATTCCGTATGCATTCAGACAAACATCGATTCTTCTTTTCAGCATTAATTTTTGCTTTTCTCTGACCATACATTCTCCCAAACTCTATCACTGATATTTGTGTTGCTTGCTCCGAATCTCCCACTAGCACAGTGTCATCTATAAACAGAAGATGACTCACCTCCCATTGCCTTCCCATTTCATTATTTACCCAACTTGCACCCTCTGTCCATTACTCTAACTTTCCCCTCTCCTACTATCCCGTCCATGAAAGTATTGAGCAACTATGGCGACGTTACAAATCACAGATAAACTCCAAAAGATATAGTACTTCACTTTCCCTGTACACATATGAACTGATTGCATCAAGTTTCCAGATATTTTCAATACCTTCCACATCTCTTTTCTACCTACTATTATTATTATTATTATTATTATTATTATTATTATTTTTATTATTATTATTATTATTATTATTATTATTATTATTATTATTATTATTATTATTATTATTATTATTATTATTATTATTATTATTATTATTATTATTATTATCATTATTATTATTATTATTATTATTATTATTATTATTATTATTAACACAGCAAATAGGTGTTGTTTCCTGTTGTTAAATCACAGTCTCGCCTTTGCTGAGTTTCGTAAAATCGGTTCAGTGGTTTTATAGATATTTGTTTCAGACACACACATACACATTAAGGAGGCAACTACAATGCCTCCTTTCTCTCTTGGGACTGAAATACTAACCAGGAAGAAATTTCCCCAGACGCCAAAGGTAATCTGTTAGAGTGAGTTTGATGCTTTCAGAGGAAGACATCTCCTGCTGTAAAGCATCATCTGATCTGTTTAGCATGACTGAGACACCATAAATCAAGATTAACTACATTTTGCACCTAAAACAGTCTTTTGATCTAGTACAAAAGCTAAGGTGAAATAGTAAGAGAAGACAATATAATTATTTCAGCTAATTCCACAGGTAATATTTTATGGTCATAGCACGTAACATAAATCCAGAATTATAATTTGTTTCTGGATATTATCATTAAGTTATCAATACTTCACTATAATTTAATTGAGACTTTATTGATTTTTATATATATTTTTTTTTAACAAGGAACAGAATTATTACTGTGTGGGAAAGGATATTGAGTTCATTACCCGTAACTTAGTGGTGTTTGTGTATGGTTATATATAGTCAATAATACATATAATGATGTTAAAAAGCTCCTAGAATGAACTACAGTATGTGAGCCGCTGTTAAAACTTTGTCGTAATTCGTAATCGTGATCCTAAGTCTGACGAATGTTTGAAGGAAGGCCATGTGTATCACACCAGATTGGTATTTAAAAAACTTGTATTTTTTTATAACCAGATGACCGACAACTGGGTGAGGTGTCACAGCCCAGTCGAGTATTTCACAAAAGCTCTTGGCTAAGTGAATGTTTCGCGTTGTTGTTCCATGAAAAACGTTCACTAGAAGCAACACTCGTCTCTAGTGCAGCACAAATTTAACTCCAACACAAAAGTTTCAGGCAAAAAAATAAAAACAAAAGGAAAATGACGCAAGGAGAGTATAAGCATTTAGAAACCCTCGAATGTTTTTAGTTTTTCCTGGGCTGCGGGAACATAGGAGAGTTTTAAGCATCTAATTTGCATAATGCATGAGTTTTAGTAATAAATAATGACAGCGAGAGCACACCAGGCTTTACGGAGAGCCTGACCTGGGTCTGTTATACGAGGTGTGGGCTCTCCTGGGGGGGCGGGGTGTTCGTCCTCATGCTAGACTTAGTAAAACATGTGATTATTTGTAGTTTCCGGGTTACTGTTACACTGTGTGGGTAACCATGAGCCCCTGCGATATGGTGTAACGTCATCAATATTTATCTCCTCTTGAAGGTAACAGACATGTCATTATTGTGGATTTCTTCCTGTTTTCCTCTTCATTCTTTCATTTTTTCTTTCATTCTTCTTGGAGATAATTCACAAACCATCGCCATTTCATCAATCTTGAGCTAATTAATTTGAAGTTTGAAATTTAATTAATCTTAATTTCTCTTTTTTTTAATGTTATACAGCAAAAAGTTAAATTCACTAAATTACATATGTATTTAAGTTTCTCTGTTTATCCATATTTAGACCAATCATGTTGTAAGTTGTTACGATAGACCACCTTTACTATTTTTTTCCATTTTACAAGGGTCAAAGGTCACCGACGAATCATCTGAGTCTGAATGGAGACAATATCATGACGTCTTCAATTCCCACATATGTTGCTATATATCTGAGAAACACACACACACACACACACACACACACACACACACACACCACACACACACACACACACACACACACACACACAGACATACACACACACACACACACACACATACACACACACACACACACACACACACACACACACACACACACACACACACACACACACACACACACACACACCTCTAATACGATAAATCGACCCTGGAATCTTGCCGGAGACCAGTTATATGCTTTAGTGGTCTTCGGCGATAGCAAGAGAGAGTCACCCACTGGAGTTGGCTGGTACTAAGCCTCTTTATCTTCACACTATCTAATATTCTGGCATCCTTATCGCGTGTCTTTTAAAAGCTCTCGGAACATTCCTACACTCCCAACTTTTACCAGCCAGTGAAAGTCTGTACGTTTTTCACTTTTACAGCTGTTATAAGTTCTGTAAACTCTGGTAGGTTCATGTAACTTTTCTAATTTTCGTTGGACGCATAGGAAAAACGAGTTGATTGTTAAGCACACTTGGTGATGTTTGTTAGTGTGTGTGAGTGTGTGTGAGTGTGTGTGTGTGTGTGTGTGTGTGTGTGTGTGTGTGTGTGTGTGTAGGAAGGGAAAATACGTTGTCATATAACTACTGTTGTTTCTATTCCAAACTCCCCTACCGCTACCACAACTGTTGTTATTTCTCTTACCACTTAATATTTTAGAGGTTTTGTTTTACAACTCCCACTACTTTTATCACCATCGTTATTGTTATGACTGTTGCTATTATTTTACTAATGTTTTGGGGGTGCGGCGACCCAGTGGATATATCTCGTCTCTCTCTTTTAACATAGCAAAGTGGTTTTATTACTATCGCACCAGTCTTATCTCTTTTGCTACATATGATCAGCATACAAAGATGAAGATAATTTATTCCATCGGCCTTTCTCTTTATTTCCCAGCCAATTATATAGTTAGTTACCTGTCTTCTCTTTCTTTCGGATTACCTAATCAACAAAATTTCATAAGTCCTTCTCTCTGGCAGAATAGAAAAAGGACAAATTTAATAACTCCTTTCTCTCTACCAACACCATCAAGACGCAAGAACGTAAGATTAAATCACTCCTCTCTTCTACCAGCATAGCAGAATGGCAGATTACATAGTTCCTTCCTCCCCGGGCCTGCTGAGCTGCCAACAACGGCCGGGGCTGTACTTGCCAAGCCTCACGCAAGAATGTCATCCACGCCGGACGGGCACCGCCTCCACGTGACCAGTGACAGGGAGGCGACGGCTGAAAGGAGAGGGAAGATTACACGCGATACCGTCCACACTTACGAACGCCAAAGAGAGAGAGAGAGAGAGAGAGAGAGAGAGAGAGAGAGAGAGACAAGTATACACACGATAGATAAGATATGTTTATGTGTGTTCACCTTCACATATCGTTTGTTTGTATCGCTCTCGATTCCGTTGCCTCCAGAAGAATATAGAAAGTTGCAGATACGTACATATAACCTTACTATAAATTTAACAAAGTAAAATCAGAATATATAATTTTATATAGTAACATTAATTTATGGCGTCATGATTTGTTGCAACATCATAAATATCCAGTTATTTCCATACTAACCAAAGCCATAAAAGCTTCATTAATATGTACATAATTTATGATAATGACGGAACAGTTGTGATAGACATACGACCCGAATCATTTTTATTTTCAGCTGCTCTCGCGGTCAGCCTCTCATCTCCGCTCACTACATCTTGTGTCACCCTCGTTGGTGCTCCAGCATCTTACCGTCTTCTTTAACGGCTTCCATTCCTTTCACCATTATATATGAGTCGAGAGAGAGAGAGAGAGAGAGAGAGAGAGAGAGAGAGAGAGAGATTTGTTTTTCAATGAACCTCCACTTAGGTCTTTGGCCTTTCAGTCACTTGATCTCCAATAAACATTCTGAGCAGCTCTCGAAATCTCAAGTAATTTTGCCTTCTCTTTCGCTCCAACTGAGGATGGAAGAACGTATAAAGTTATGGTACAGTCTCAGAGCAATTTTTACTTCATATTGATAGCTTTATTGTGTTGCAGCTTACGTGAGGCAGGTAGGTACTTCCTCACGTCCCCAGATAGAGATATAGTTAAAGAAGGAACATGAATCTACCCCAGTATTTGTATGAAGACAGACTAAAAGGCGTGTGGTGAATATGAAGATAACGCCAGGCGCTGTATAGCTCCATTGCTGGCGCTGTTTTTATGGCGCGGGCCTTTGAAATCATAATACCGGGTCTTCTATGCTCCTTAATGACTGTGTGTAGGGTAGGCACGTAAGCTATCATGGGTTACCCAAAGGTCGTGAACGAGTGTATAATACAAAGGCAGGGTAAACATGAGACTGTTTGTAAACACACACACACACACACACACACACGCTGCGTCCTTATGGCAATGCAAGAGGTTTTTTGTTCCTTTTGTGTACACTGGTGAGACGCCATTGACCATATGCTGTATAATTTCTTAATTTTGTAAACCTCTTTCTTATTCTCCTTTTTTCTCTCTTTTTGGAGGATACTTTGTCTTGACGGGTACTCACCTTGTAGGCAGGTCAGGCAAGGCTTTAGAAATGTTAACTAGTTTCAGCTTTCAAATATGTTTACTGTATAGAGGCAAACAGTTAATTATATGATAAACATAAACTTTAAGAAATACCCCTCACAAATATTAAGATAGTCTGTAGAAATAATAGACAGGAAATAAGATGTGTGTGTGTGTGTGTGTGTGTAACTGCAGTTTCTTAATTCTAAATGCCAAATATGTTGTATGTGTCTGGAGAATGCGTAGACTATATAATTTCACATATTTCAAACTATAGTTAGAACTTTAACAGTGTTCAGGAATCATTTAAGCTTACATGGAAGTTTTATGTTTCCTAATTAGAACTATAGACACTGAAACGAAAAGAGCATTTTGCAATACGTAAAGTAAACGAAGACGTGTGTATGAAATATTTATCATTTTGTGTTAATCTCTCTCTCTCTCCTCTTTTGTTTCAAAATGCCAGGCAAGTTGTATTCCAGCCGGGCGGAGAACAACTTCAAAGACTCTTTACATCGTCTTACAAACAATTTGGACAATATCTCTGTAAAAGATTTGCATGAATGTTTTCATTTACATTTTTAAGGTTTTAAAGCCAGAGGCGCAAAGTAATGCCACTTACATC
>NW_024745616.1:0-9755 GCF_018991925.1 Homarus americanus | reverse complement strand
ATATATATTTCATTTGACCAATAAAGCAAGCGGCTTCTACATATGATCAACACCTCCTCTCACCAGGATTCGAACCCACGATCTTCTAATTGTGACCGAGGAACGCTACCTCTGGGCCACCAGGACAATAAAAGCAGTCCTAGACTCAGCTATATTTCACAAAAAGCCTGTTCAACGAGCTTATGGCGCTGTGAACCTCTAATGGGGACCATCCGTGCCGCTTAGGTGATCAGAGCAACGTTTTACCAAATCCGGCTTCGAAACACAAGGATCCATATATATTTCCTTAGCCCAAAAGAGCACGCGGACTTCTACATATAATCAACACCTCACTCCACCAGGATTCGAACCCACGATCTTATAATTGTGACCGAGGAACGCTACCTATGGGCCACCAGGATACTATCAGCAGTCCTAGACTCTGTTATATTTCACACAAAGCCTGTTCAACGAAATTATGGCGCCATGAACCTCTAATGGGGACCACCCGTGCCACTTAGGTGATCAGAGCAACGTTTTACCAAATGCGGCTTCAAAACACGAGGATCCATATATATATATTTCATTAGCCCAATAAAGTTAACGCGATTCTACATATAATCAACGCCCACCCCACCAGGATTTTAAAGCCACGATCTTATAATTGTGACCGGGAACACTACTCCTGGGCCAGTACCAGGACATTAAAAAGCAGTCCTAGACTCGCTGGTATTTCACACAAAGCCTGTTCAACGAGCTTATGGCGCCGTAAACCTCTAATGGGGACCATCCGTGCCGCTTAGGTGATCAGAGCAACGTTTTATCAAATCCGGCTTAGAAACACAAGGATCCATATATATTTAATTATCCCAATAGAGCACGGGGACTTCTACATATAATCAACACCTCACTCCACCAGGATTCGAACCCACGATCTTATAATTGTGACCAAGGAACGCTACCTATGGGCCACCAGGACACTATAAGCAGTACTAGACTCTGTTATATTTCACACAAAGCTTGTTCAACGAGCTTATGGCGCTGTGAACCACTAAAGGGACCACCCGTGCCGCTTAGGTGATCAGAGCAACGTTTTACGAAATGCGGCTTCGAAACACTAGGATCCATATATATTTCATTAGCCCACTATAGCACGCGGACTTCTACATATAATCAACACCTCACCCCACCAGGATTTGAACCCATGATCTTATAATTGTGACCGGGGAACGCTACCTCTGGGCCACCAGGACAATAAAGGCAGTCCTAGACTCTACTATATTTCACACAAAGCCTGTTCAACGACCTTATGGCGCCATGAACCTCTAATGGGGACCGCCCGTGGCGCTTAGGTGATCAGAGCAACGTTTTACCAAATGCGGCTTCGAAACACGAGAGGTCCATATATTTCATTAGCCCAATAAAGCACGCGGACTTCTTCATATAATCAACACCTCACCCCACGAGGATTCGAACCAACGATCTTCTAATTGTGACCGGGGAACGCTATCTCTGGGCCACCAGGACAATAAAGCAGTCCTAGACTTTGCTATATTTCACACAAAGCCTGTTCAACGAGCTTATGGCGCCGTGAACCTCTAATGGGGACCACCCATGCCGCTTAGGTGATCAGAGCAACGTTTTACCAAATGCGGCTTCGAAACACGAGGATCCATATATATTTCATTAGCCCAATAAAGCACGCGGACTTCTACATATAATCAACACCTCACCCTACCAGGATTTAAACCCACAATCTTATAATTGTAACCGGGGAACGCTACCTCTGGGCCACCAGGAAAATAAAAGCAGTCCTAGACTTTGCTATATATCACACAAAGCCTGTTCAACGAGCTTATGGCGCCGTGAACCTCTAATGGGGACCACCCGTGCCGCTTAGGTGATCAGAGCAACGTTTTACCAAATGCGGCTTTAAAACACGAGGATCCATATATATTTCATTTGACCAATAAAGCAAGCGGCTTCTACATATGATCAACACCTCGCCTCACCAGGATTCGAACCCACGATCTTCTAATTGTGACCGAAGAACGCTACCTCTGGGCCACCAGGACAATAAAAGCAGTCCTAGACTCTGCTATATTTCACAAAATCCTGTTCAACGAGCTTATGGCGCTGTGAACCTCTAATGGGGACCATCCGTGCCGCTTAGGTGATCAGAGCAACGTTTTACCAAATCCGGTTAAACACAAGGGACCATATATAGGCTTTAGCCTGCAAGAGAGCACGCATTCCCCTACATATAATCAACACCTCACCCCACCAGGATTTAAACCCAAGATCTTATAATTGTGACCGGGGAACGCTACCTCTGGGCCACTAGGACAATAAAAGCAGTCCTAGACTCTACTATATTTCACACAAAGCCTGTTTAACGAGCTTATGGCGCTGTAAACCACTATAGGGGACCACCCGTGCCGCTTAGGTGATCAGAGCACGTTTAACCAAATGCGGCTTCGAAACCCGAGGATCCATATATATTTCATTAGCCCAATAAAGCACGCGGACTCCTACATATAATCAACACCTCACCCCACCAGGATTTAAACCCAAGATCTTATAATTGTGACCGGGGAACGCTACCTCTGGGCCACTAGGACAATAAAAGCAGTCCTAGACTCTAATTTATACCACACACAAAAGCCTGTCAATTCACCTTATGGCGCCATGAACTCCATCGGGGACCGCTCATGGGCGCTTTAGTGATCAGAGCAACGTTTTACCAAATGCTTGAAAACACGAGGATCCATATATATTTCATTAGCCCAATAAAGCACGGACTTTACATATAATCAACACCACCAGGATTTAAACCCACAATCTTATAATTGTGACCGGGGAACGCTACCTCTGGGCCACCAGGAAAAATAAAGCAGTCCTAGACTTTGCTATATTTCACACAAAGCCTGTTCAACGAGCTTATGGCGCCGTGAACCTCTAATGGGGACCACCCGTGCCGCTTAGGTGATCAGAGCAACGTTTTACCAACTGCGGCATCAAAACACGAGGATCCATATATATTTCATTTGACCAATAAAGCAAGCGGCTTCTACATATGATCAACACCTCACCTCACCAGGATTCGAACCCACGATCTTCTAATTGTGACCGGGGAACGCTACCTCTGGGCCACCAGGACAATAAAAGCAGTCCTAGACTCTGCTATATTTCACAAAATCCTGTTCAACGAGCTTATGGCGCTGTGAACCTCTAATGGGGACCATCCGTGCCGCTTAGGTAATCAGAGCAACGTTTTACCAAATCCGGCTTCGAAACACAAGGATCCATATATATTTCATTAGCCTAAAAGAGCACGCGGACTTCTACATATAATCAACACCTCACTCCACCAGGATTCGAACTCACGATCGTATAATTGTGACCGAGGAACGCTACCTCTGGGCCACCAGGACAATAAAAGCAGTCCTAGACTCTGCTATATTTCACACAAAGCCTGTTCAACGAAATTATGGCGCCATGAACCTCTAATGGGGACCACACGTGCCGCTTAGGTGATCAGAGCAACGTTTTACCAAATCCGACTTCGAAACACAAGGATCCATATATATTTCATTAGCCCAATAGAGCACGTGGACTTCTACATATAATCAACACCTCACTCCACCAGGATTCGAACCCACGATCTTATAATTGTGACCGAGGAACGCTACCTATGGACCACCAGGACACTATAAGCAGTCCTAGACTCTGATATACTTCACACAAATCCTGTTCAACGAGCTTATGGAGCGGTGAACCACTATAGCGGACCACCCGTGCCGCTTAGGTGATCAGAGCAACGTTTTATAGAATTGGCTTCAAAACACGAGGATCCATTTATATTTCATTAGCCCAATAAAGCACGCGGACTTCTATCACATAATCAACGCCTCACCCCACCAGGATTTGAAACCACGATCTTATAATTGTGACCGGGGAACGCTACGTCTGGGCCACCAGGACAATAAAAGCAGTCCTAGACACTGCTATATTTCATACAGCCTGTTCAAAGAGGCCATGGCGCCGTGAACCTCTCATGGGGACCACCCGTGCCGCTTAGGTGATCAGAGCAACGTTTTACCAAATGCTGCTTCGAAACACGAGGATCCATATATTTTTCATTAGCCCAATAAAGCATGTGGACTTCTACATATAATCAACACCTCACCCCACCAGGATTTAAACCCACGATATTATAATTGTGACCGGGGATCGCTACCTCTGGGCCACCAGGATAATAAAAGCAGTCCTAGACTCTGCTATATTTCACACAAAGCCTGTTCAACGAGCTTATGGCGCCGTCAACCTCTAATGGGGACCACCCATGCCGCTTAGGTGATCAGAGCAACGTTTTACCAAATGCGGCTTCGAAACAGGAGGATCCATATATATTTCATTAGCCCAATAAAGTACGCGGACTTCTACATATAATCAACACCTCACCCCACCAGGATTTGAACCCACAATCTTATAATTGTGACCGGGGAACGCTACCTCTGGGCCACCAGGACAATAAAAGCAGTCCTAGACTCTGCTACATTTCACACAAAGCCTGTTTAACGAGCTAATGGCGCCGTGAACCTCTAATGGGGACCACCCGTGCCGCTTAGATGATCAGAGCAACGTTTTACCAAATGCGGCTTCGAAACACTAGGATCCATATATATTTCATTAGCCCAATAAAGCACGCGGACTTCTACATATAATCAACACCTCACCCCACCAGGATTTGAACCCATGATCTTATAATTGTGACCGGGGAACGCTACCTCTGGGCCACCAGGACAATAAAGGCAGTCCTAGACTCTACTATATTTCACACAAAGCCTGTTCAACGACCTTATGGCGCCATGAACCTCTAATGGGGACCGCCCGTGCCGCTTAGGTGATCAGAGCAACGTTTTACCAAATGCGGCTTCGAAACACGAGGATCCATATATATTTCATTAGCCCAATAAAGCACGCGGACTTCTACATATAATCAACACCTCACCCTACCAGGATTTAAACCCACAATCTTATAATTGTGACCGGGTAACGCTACCTCTGGGCCACCAGGAAAATAAAAGCAGTCCTAGACTTTGCTATATTTCACACAAAGCCTGTTCAACGAGCTTATGGCGTCGTGAACCTCAAATGGGGACCACCCGTGCCGCTTAGGTGATCAGAGCAACGTTTTACCAACTGCGGCATCAAAACACGAGGATCCATATATATTTCATATGACCAATAAAGCAAGCGGCTTCTACATATGATCAACACCTCACCTCACCAGGATTCGAACCCACGATCTTCTAATTGTGACCGGGGAACGCTACCTCTGGGCCACCAGGACAATAAAAGCAGTCCTAGACTCTGCTATATTTCACAAAAAGACTGTTCAACGAGCTTATGGCGCTGTGAACCTCTAATGGGGACCATCCGTGCCGCTTAGGTGATCAGAGCAACGTTTTACCAAATCCGGCTTCGAAACACAAGGATCCATATATATTTCATTAGCCTAAAAGATTCGAACTCACGATCTTATAATTGTGACCGAGGAACGCTACCTATGGGCCACCAGGATACTATAAGCAGTCCTAGACTCTGTTATATTTCACACTAAGCCTGTTCAACGAAATTATGGCGCCATGAACCTCTAATGGGGACCACACGTGCCGCTTAGGTGATCAGAGCAACGTTTTACCAAATCCGACTTCGAAACACAAGGATCCATATATATTTCATTAGCCCAATAGAGCACGTGGACTTCTACATATAATCAACACCTCACTCCACCAGGATTCGAACCCACGATCTTATAATTGTGACCGAGGAACGCTACCTATGGGCCACTAGGACACTATAAGCAGTCCTAGACTCTGATATACTTCACACAAATCCTGTTCAACGAGCTTATGGAGCTGTGAACCACTATAGGGGACCACCCGTGCCGATTAGGTGATCAGAGCAACGTTTTATAGAATGCGGCTTCAAAACACTAGGATTCATATATATTTCATTAGCCCAATAAAGCACGCGGACTTCTACACATAATCAACGCCTCACCCCACCAGGATTTGAAACCACGATCTTATAATTGTGACCGGGGAACGCTACGTCTGGGCCACCAGGGCAATAAAAGCAGTCCTAGACACTGCTATATTTCATACAAAGCCTGTTCAAAGAGCTTATGGCGCCGTGAACCTTTCATGGGGACCACCCGTGTCGCTTAGGTGATCAGAGCAACGTTTTATCAAATGCTGCTTCGAAACACGAGGATCCATATATATTTCATTAGCCCAATAAAGCATGCGGACTTCTACATATAATCAACGCCTCACCCCACCAGAATTTAAACCCACGATATTATAATTGTGACCGGGGAACGCTACCTCTGGGCCACCAGGATAATAAAAGCAGTCCTAGACTCTGCTATATTTCACACAAAGCCTGTTCAACGAGCTTATGGCGCCGTGAACCTCTAATGGGGACCACCCATGCCGCTTAGGTGATCAGAGCAACGTTTTACCAAATGCGGCTTCGAAACACGAGGATCCATATATATTTCATTAGCCCAATAAAGTACGCGGACTTCTACATATAATCAACACCTCACCCCACCAGGATTTGAGCCCATGATCTTATAATTGTGACCGGGGAACGCTGCCTCTGAACTACCAGGAAACTAATAGCAGTCCTAGACTGTTATATTTCACACAAAGCCTGTTGGAATGAGCTTATGGCGCCGCGAACCCCAATGGGGACCACCAGTGCCGCTTTTAGGTTATCAGAGCAACGCTCCACTAAATCTGGCTTTGAAACCGAGGATCCATATATATTTCAGAGCCCAATAAAGCACGATCTCTACATATAATCAAAAACCCCACCCCACCAGGATTTGAACCCACGATTTTAACAGACCGGGAACTACCTCTGGGCCACCAGGACAATAAAAGCAGTCCCACACTCTGCTATATTTCACACAAATCCTGTTCAACGAGCTTATGGCGCCGTGAACCTCTAATGGGGACCACCCGTGCCGCTTAGGTGATCAGAGCAACGTTTTACAAAATGCGGCTTCGAAACACGAGGATCCAAATATATTTCATTAGCCCAATAAAGCACTCGGACTTCTACATATAATCAACACCTCACCCCACCAAGATTCAAACCCACGATCTTATAATTGTGACCGGGGTATGCTACCTCTGGGCCACCAGGACAATAAAAGCAGTCCTAGACTCTACTATATTTCACACAAAGCCTGTTCAACGACCTTATGGCGCCATGAACCTCTAATGGGGACCACCCATGCCCCTTAGGTGATCAGAGCAACGTTTTACCATATCCGGCTTGGAAACACGAGTATCCATATATATTTCATTAGCCCAATAAAGCACTCGGACTTCTACATATAATCAACACCTCACCCCACCAGGATTCAAACCCACGATCTTATAATTGTGGCCAGGGTATGCTACCTCTGGGCCACCAGGACAATAAAAGCAGTCAAAGTCTCTACTATATTTCACACAAAGCCTGTTCAACGACCTTATGGCTCCATGAACCTCTAATGGAGACCAATTTGCTTAGGGTGATCAGAGTAACGCTTACTAACCGCTTGAAAGACGAGATCCATATATATTTCATTAGCCCAATAAAGCACGCAGACTTCTACATAATCAACACTCTCACCCCACCCATCCCAACCTGTCTTATAATTCAGACTGAATGCCACTCTGGCCATTAGGACAATAAAAGCAGTCCTGACCTGGCTATATTTTCACACAAAGCCTGTTCAACGAGCTTATGACGCTTGTGAACCACTATAGGGGGACCACCGCAAGCCGCTTTTTTTAGGATCAGAGTAACGGCGCATTAAATGCGGAGCTGAAAACACGAGATCCATTTATATTTCATTAGCCCAATAAAGCACGCGGATTTCTTCATATATTCAACACCTCACCCCACCAGGGTTCGAACCCACGATCTTCTAATTGTGACCGGGGAACGCTACCTCTGGGCTACCAGGACACTAAAAGCAGTCCTAGACTCTGCTATATTTCACAGAAAGCCTGTTCAATGAGCTTATGGCGCTGTGAACCTCTAATGGGGACCACCCGTGCCGCTTAGGTGATCAGAGCAACGTTTTACCAAATGCAGCTTCGAAACACGAGGATCCATATATATTTCATTAGCCCAATAAAGCATGCGGACTTCTACATATAATCAACACCTCACCCCACCAGGATTTGAACCCACGATCTTATAATAGTGACCGGGGGACGCTACCTCTGGGCCACAAGGAACAATAAAAGCAGTCCTAGACTCTGCTATATTTCACACAAAGCCTGTTCAACGAGCTTAAGGCACCGTAAACATCTAATGAGGACCACCTGTGCCGCTTAGGTGATCAGAGCAACGTTTTACCAAATGCGGCTTCGAAACACGAGGATCCATATATATTTCATTAGCCCAATAAAGCACGCGGACTTCAACATATAATCAACACCTCACCCAACCAGGATTCAAACCCACAATCTTATAATTGTGACCGGGGTATGCTACCTCTGGGCCACCAGGACAATAAAAGCAGTCAAAGTCTCTACTATATTTCACACAAAGCCTGTTCAACGACCTTATGGCTCCATGAACCTCTAATGGGGACCACCTGTGCCGCTTAGGTGACCAGAGCAACGTTTTACCAAAACCGGCTTCGAAACACGAGGATCTATATAGATATTTCATTAGCCCAAAAGGATGCGACCGTAATCAACACCTCACCCCACCTAGGATTTGAAACCACGATCTTATAATTGTGACCGGGGACGCCATCTTCTGGGCCACAATTAGGAAGCAATAAAGCAGTCCTAGACTCTATATATTTCATTAATAAAGCCTGTTAAACCAGCTTATGGCGCCGTGAACCTCTACTGACCACCCGGTGTCATTATAGGGTGATCAGAGATAACGTTTTACCAAATGCGGCTTCGAAACACGAGGATCCATATATATTTCATTAGCCCAATAAAGCACGCGGACTTCTACACATAATCAACACCTCACCCCACCAGGATTTGAACCCACGATCTTCTAATTATGACAGGGGAATGCTACCTCTGGGCCACCAGGACAATAAAAGCAGTCCTAGACTCTGCTATATTTCACACAAAGCCTGTTCAATGAGATTATGGCGCCGTGAACCTCTAATGGGGACCACCCGTGCTGCTTAGGTGATCAGAGCAATGTTTTACCAAATGCAGCTTCGAAACACTAGGATCCATATATATTTCATTATCCCAATAATGCACGCGGACTTCTACATATAATCAACACCTCACCCCACCAGGATTTGAGCCCATGATCTTATAATTGTGACCGGGGAACGCTGCCTCTGAACTACCAGGAAACTAATAGCAGTCCTAGACTGTTATATTTCACACAAAGCCTGTTGAATGAGCTTATGGCGCCGTGAACCTCTAATGGGGACCACCAGTGCCGCTTAGGTTATCAGAGCAACGCCTTACCAAATCTGGCTTGGAAACTCGAGGATCCATATATATTTCAATAGCCCAATAAAGCACGCGGACTTCTACATATAATCAAAACCTCACCCCACCAGGATTTGAACCCACCATCTTTTAATTGTGACCGGGAAACGCTACCTCTGGGCCACCAGGACAATAAAAGCAGTCCTACACTCTGCTATATTTCACACAAATCCTGTTCAACGAGCTTATGGCGCCGTGAACCTCTAATGGGGACCACCCGTG
>NW_024745615.1:0-29682 GCF_018991925.1 Homarus americanus | reverse complement strand
TGTTGTTGTTGTTGTTGTTGCAGTGGTAGTGTAGTGGTAGTGGCGGCGCCTGCGGTAACAACACATCATGAAATGGCCTTAGGTCATAATTCATTATAGAACATGATAAGTGATAATGAGCAATAATGTATCATTAGTTGACCTAATATAATATGTATACATGACTGTAAGCTCTTTTATATGGTATATTGTGTGTATGTGAAATATGTGTGTGTGTGTGTATGTGTAGCAAACAACAACATATTCACTTTCTCTCACACTTTGTCACCACCACCACCACCAATGCAGTTATTACCAACACAGTTATTCTGGCAGGTAACAACCATTCAACCGGTACTATTATTAGCTACATGCTAACAACCTAATTACCCCATTATTCCCTTGCACAACCTCCATGACCACCTGCTGATTTATCTTGTGGAATGTTATTAACTTACATGGTGCAGGGGATGTGTTGGCTGACCTCACCTCACCCTCTCCTCACTTCCTCACCCTCACCTCCTCACCTCCCCCCCTCACCCTCCCCACCTCCCTCACCCCTCCTCCACCTCCCTCACCCTCACCCCCCTCACCTTCACCCCCCTCCCTCCACTTCTCCCCACCCCACCCCACCCCCTCACCCACCTCACCCCTCACTCCCTCCACCCTCACCCCTCCACCTCCTACCCTCACCCCCCACCCCTTCCTCTCTCACCCCCTCACCCTCACTCCCCTCACCCTCACCACCCTCCACCTCACTCCTCCACACCCCTCCCCTCACCCCCTCCACCCTCACTCCCTCACCCTACTCCCTCACCCCCCTCACCTCACATCCTCACCCCCCACCCCCTTACCCTCACCCCTCACCCTCACTGTCTTATCCTCCCCACTCCCCTCACCCTCACCTCACTTCCTCCACCCCCCCACCCCCTCACCCTCACTCCCTCCCCCTCACTCCCCCCACCCCTCACTCCACCCTCCCACCTCACTTCCTCCACCCCCCCCCCTTACCCTCACCCCCTCATCCCTCCTCCCTCACCCCCTCACCTCCTTCCTCCTCCCCACCCCTCCCCTCACCCCTCCCCTCTCTTCCTCACCCCCTCACCTCCTTCCTCACCCCCCCCCTCCTCCTCCTCCCACCCCCCACCCCCCCTCCCACCCCCTCACCCTCCTCCTCACCCCCTCCACCTCACCCTCACCCCACCCCTTACCCTCACCCCTCACCCTCACTCCCCTCCCCACCCTCCCCCCCACCCCTCTCACCTCACTCCCTCACCCTCACCCCCCTCACCTCCCCTCCCTCACCCCACTTCCCCACCCTCCACCCCCCCACCCTCACCTCCCTCACCCCTCCCCTCCCTCACCCCCCACCCCTCACCCTCCCTCACCCCTCACCCCCTCACCCTCTCCCCACCCACCCTCACCCCCTCCCCCCCACCCCTACCCCCTCCCTCCACCCTCCCCCCTCACCCTCCCCACCTCCCTCACCCTCACCCCTCCCCTCACCCCCCTCCACCCTCTCCCTCCCTCCCTCCACCCCTCACCCCTTACCCTCACCCCCCCCACCCCTCACCCCTCCCCCCACCCCCTCACCCTCACCCCCCACCCTCACCTCCCTCCCCCTCCCCTCCCTCACCCCTCACCCCCCTCCCACCCCTCACCCCTCCCCCACCCTCCTCCCTCCCACCCACCTGCCAGTTGTATGCCCCCCACCAGGCTAGAGATACTGTACATAAATAAATTCTCATCTCGCGGCAGACTTCATGTGCCAACACCAGCAGGTCACATGGCCGCTCTTGTGTTGTTCTTGTTTTTGTTGAATCTGGACGCGATGGTGACACGTAAGTGATGAGTGTAGCAATATTTGGGTCATCAATACTGAATATTACGCCGATACAATAAGTTGTTCTTTGTTATCTATCTATCTATCTATCTATCTAGAGGTGAACTCATTGTATGTATGTATGTATAGCATATGTATGTATGCATGTATGTATGTATGTAGTTTGTGGATTATTATATACACTTGATTTATTATATAACCAGATGCTATTGGTAGTAATAATTAATGATTTATTGAAACAACATGGTTGCAGAAGGCTGAAATTATGCAGTTACAAATGGGGAATGGATCTTGATTGATATTATACAAGTAACATAAGTGATACAAATATATGATATATAATAACTAGGTGGGAGGTCATACCCTGAAGCATTTCAACATAATGACAGTGCAAAAGGTAAATTGACTGGGAATGAACACACGGGTTGATTACAAGTTGTTGATAAATTTTACAATAGTTATGACTGGGCCTGTTCTTATAGTGATCAGTACGTGTTCGTATGGGCTGGATGCGGTTGTGGTGTGGAAGAAAATGTGGACGAGGATGTCGGGTGGGAGCAAAGACAGTGTCGGGGATGGTGCAAAGCTTCATATGTGGAGCAGGAGGAGATAATGATCTTGCACCCCCTCTTCTGCAATACCTCTAGAAGTCCTCGTTGTGTGGCATTTATGGAGAAGCATAGGGAGGCATAAGATTGTTTAGAAGCATGAATGTTGAAAGAGCTCGGGCGCAGGAACTCCGAGGATTTGAGATGAAAGAGAGGTGGAGACAACTGGAAGATTTGAGAATGCACTGACGTGTGCTTTCCAAGCTTGGCAGAGTCCACAATCTGGAGTGTGATGGGTCCCAAAGTAATGATTGGAGGAGGTCTTGGTATGTTGACGGTGACATGGTTGTTACTGGACCAATTTGGAAACTTCAATATATTTTGGAGGCGGTGTTGTCGGACTGAGTCTGATCCCAGTGGTGGAGTGTCGACATATTTTCAGGATAAAGAGCCGTGTGTGTGTGTGTGTCTGTAAGTAATTACTGTAAGTAGATAAGTAAAGTGGTGAGAAGATAGACCAGTAGGATAGTTAGTAGAAATAAGTCAAATATGAGGTGTGGTCAGGCAGTATGGACGATGCAAGAGGAGGCAGGTAGTGAGACACGTGACGCGGTGACGTATAAGTGAAACAGCCAACACCTGCTATCTGTGGTATTTACCTGGTCAAATGAGGCTATATATGACCACCTGAACATTAGCCCCCTAGTTTACTTCATCTTAAATTAACTAACTGACGTTAATGTAACAACCAAGCCTGTCTAAACTAACCAGCCATGTAGGTAGTGCTAGGGTGCTTTAATCATCAGGTGAAATAAGCTGTAAGTGGACTTAATATTGAGGTGTTTCGATAACTCAATAGAACATAACAACATAAGACTGGAGGAAACAGTAACTATTGGCCCATACTGTACCGTCCATTTTACACAACCCCTATCGCTCATATATCCACCCAACCTGTGTTTGAAGCTATCCAGCGTGTTCAGTTAATGATGATGTTTGGTAACTTGTTCCTCTCACCTACCTATTTCCAAACCAGTGTTTACATATTTCCCCCTAAATCTAAATATGCCTAATTTAAAACCATTGATACGAGTTCGCTCCTGGTTGGATAGTTTGAGTACCTTTGTTATATCACCTTTGTTCAGCCCTGACCTATTTATACACCTCTATCACATCGCCCCTCCTCTACGTCTCTCAGTACAAATTAAGAATGCCTTTACCTGTCTCTATCTCAAGGTTCCTAATGCTCGAGATTATTCTTGTCTCTATGACCAGGTAATAGAGACATTACACAATACAATATATAGCCCCAGAAGATGTGTGTTGAAGGTAGATATATTACTCACAATATATCTCAGTTTAATAGAGCGATGTATTAGTATAGTCAGGTCAGGTGTTATCTCAAGATGTTTGGTGTTGTCAGCCAAGGTTTTAGGACTGGTTGGGTTCTTTATACACTTCAACGTTGTATGTACATTTAAAATCCTCTAACCATTTAGACGAGACGAAATCTGTGACGACCTTCCTCAAGATAAAAGTGTGCATTCTTGCAGGTGTTGCAGAGGGACTTTCCAATGTGTCTGTGATGACATGATGAGTGTGATACTCGAGAATATACAGGGAAGCAGATATTGCACTGAGGTAGAAAAGTGTCTGAACAAAAGCCGGTGATCACAGTGCTTGGTGTGTGTGTGTGTGTGTGTGTGTGTGTGTGTGTGTGTGTGTGCGCTGAGCCAGACCGAATGACTACCTGTATATCTAAACTAAACTAAACTATATTAACCTAACAATTGATACCTAACCTAACCTAAACTATCCCATCAAAAACTGACCCAATCCAACAAACCAAAAGTAACCTAAACTAACATAGCTGGAATTAACTAACAACCCAACCAAGTGAAGGAAAAAAGATGTTTATATATCTTGTTAAGACAGAGAACAGTTTTAGAGCCTTTTTTAATTCAACACACCATCCATGACAAAACTTAGAGCAATATTCTTCTCCGGCACTAGTCACACACACACACACACACACACACACACACACACACACACACACACACATTGGCAGAGTTATTGGCTGTTCCATTTGGTGAAGGATTTTTCTACAATTATCAAGCGATAATTACAGATGTGTGAGGTAATTAGTTTGATGGCAGGTGTGCGAGGTAATGAGGGTAGATGACAGGTGTGTGTGAGGTAATGAGGAGATGGCAGGTGTGTGTGGGATAATAGGAGATGACTGGTGTGTGTGTGTGGGGTAGATGACAGGTGTGTGTGGGGTGTATGGGGAGATGACAGGTGTGTGTGAGGATGTGGGGAGATGACAGGTGTGTGTGGGGTAATGGGTAGATGTGGGTGTGTGGGAGGTAATAAGGTAGATGACAGTTGTGTGTGAGGGTAATGAGGGAGATGACAGGTGTGTGGGGTAATAAGGGAGATGACAGGTGTGTGTGAAGGGTGTGGGGAGTGACAGGTGTGTGCAGTGTGTGTGTGTGTGCATGTGTGTGAGGTAATGGGGTAGATGGCAGGTGTGTGTAAGGTATGGTTTGATGAAAGCAGTAATGGTATACAGTATATAAGTATTGAGTTGGTGGAGAGGAGGAGTAGGTTGGTGTTGGGTGGTGTAAGGCTTGTTTAGAGTATGACACGCCTGAGCTGTAGAATTTGACTGGCCAAGGAGCTGACATGTGACGCCTGGCAGGGACTAACATAGCTATCCCCATCAATGAGCCAACACCTAACCTGCTTTTCCTTGAGACTTTCAACACGTAAGTTTAGCAGTTTACACAGGTAGACTGTTATTCAGTAGCATCAGTTTTATCATTGTGACCAACATAAAAAAATATGGCAAATAGTACTCATTATAAGTGTTAGATTAGACTAATTACCATAGCTATGATTATTATGTAAATATATATTGGATTAAAACATTTGATTTTCTATTGATTTATTTGAAATACTAAAATGAATTGTATTCAACAAGTTTGACCGAATTATAACGTTCGAGTTTAACGTGAAGAGTCTGATTAACCTTCGCCCAGAAAGGCGTTTACAACAGCGAATATTATTAATGTGAGGTAATTAGGTTGATGGCAGGTGTACCTCAGAGTTAGAGTATGGAAATTTGTACAGTCTGCCAGACATCCAGCGATCCACCCTGGGTCTCGTGCTATATTTTACCTGGCAATACTTGGTAAAATAAGGCTGTATGTAATGGTGATGGTGATTGGTGGATGTGTTCACGGCTGTATGTAATGGTGATGGTGATTGGTGGATGTGTTCACCGCTGTATCACTGTCAGGATAAATATTAAAGAAACCAAAGAGTAACATTCTTATAATAATAAACTATTCATTGTTATTTTAAATCATGAGAAGTTTCCAAATATTTGTATATTTGCTTAACTAAAACATCTATAACAACTTGCGCCTTCTTTTCCTCCTCTTTCCGTCCCAATAACTCTATAGCCAACTCTCCCCCTGACAAAAGCCATCCTCTTTAACATATTCTCCTCTAATTCCACCTTAAACCGATTCCCTCCTCCCTCCTACCCCTACCTCCTACTGACTACTTTCCTATAATCTCACTCGCAGTTTGCCGGTGTGTTATCCAGGTTGGATGTGAGTAAAGGCACTGGACCGGACGGAATACTCCCTCGTGTTCTGAGGGAGTGGTAGCAACCCTGGCCCTAACTGCTTGCTCGCCTCTTTCGCCTTTGCCTCAAAACCAAAAACTTTCCTTCTTCTTGGAAGCATGCCTTGGTTCAGCCCATCCGAAGAAGGTGACCATTCTAATCCCTCTAACTATCGCCCCATTGCCCTAACTTCATCCTGTCTAAGATTTTCAAAAACAATAAACTATTTCTCCATCACATCAAACGCCTTTCTCTTTATTACGGATCCCAGTACTTTCGCCGAACAGAAATCTACCTGGTGATCTCTCCTCCTGCATCTTTGGTCATCTCAGGATTATAGAATCTTTGATACGTGGCCTCAGACATTTCCAGCACATTACGAAGACATGGAATAATAACGCTATCTAAAACTTCCTCTTTGTTCTCCCCACTTTCTCTCATCTCTAGCTTCATGAGAATCGATCCATAACAAGTTAGCCAAGGATCGATTTCTCATCTTCTCACCAATAATTGGTGTGCTACCAACTCTCTTTTAATAGCACTTATCAATGGTTACTTACACTACAGCTAATTCTATCATTCTTACATAGATGACTCCCTCTTACTCTTCCTCTTGCATTTCCCCTTCCTCCCTAACTCTCAAAGGCCTGAATCTGTTTCAGAGCACGATATCATTACTTCTATCAACGCGGATCTGTACATCTCTAAAATGGGGAGGCCCCAAACTTTAGTTAGGATTCAATAGTAGCAAAACTCAGCCATTTACCAATTACACTTTGTAAGAATGGGCAGTCCCACCAATTACATTTCAGGACACTATCATCCTCAGAATTCTGAAATAAAACTCTAATTGAAGCCCTCACCATTTCCTCCAATATGTCGCAAGAATACATCCTTATCTTAGCTTCCAAAAGTTGAGGAAATGCTGTTACAGATGCTGAAAACTACTTCACTCTAGTGGGATTGCTCCAAGTATATAAGGGATTCATTCAAATCTAACTTGGAGTACTGCTCACTGTATATCTAAGGGTAGCTCTTCTTCTGTCCAACTTCAGCAGATAAGATTGGAGATAAAAGGCATTTCGTCTTATTAACCTCACCTCCCACTTCAATTGAAACCAATCTCTCTCCTGCCTTTCATATTTCCTTACCAATGTTGGCTTCACTCTCTCTTTTTGCAAGAACTACTTGGCAACGTGTTCAGGCGTGGATTTACAGGTATCCTGTACCGCCAAGCAAGGCCGTGGGTTCTTAAATGTACTTCCCAGTGCCTACCGACCTGTGGATGTCGGTCACACTATAATAGCCAGGTGCAGCCTCCTTCTTCCTCACAGCCAAAACTGTGGAATACTCTGCCACTTCTTCCATGTTTTCCATGCTCTTACAATCTGTCTCACTTTTAAAAGACAAGCATCTTCGTGAAGTGTAGATTAATGATGCAACCTTTTTCTATTTCTGTTCTTTCCGTTCTTTCTTTTTCGTCCCTAGAGCTCTCCGTTGTGGGTCGTTTGACCTGCATGCCGGGTGGGTTAATTCCCGTAAAAAAAAAAAAAAATATGAAGAAAATTTTTATATATACAGAATCTTGTGGCCAGATGTCTTGGTTGTAGTTCGATGATACAACCTAAAATAAGATTACCATTACATACAGTCTTCCTTGCCAAACAGGCGCTAGGTAAGAGTGGCAGAACTGAGACCCAGGAATTGGGAATCTGCTGGATCTCTGACCCAACTTCAATATAATTTCCACCATATTCTTGCTCAGGAATTACAAGCTTGTTATTTTGGGAATTCTTGTCTGTTTATTTGTAGTGGTTTGTTTCCCTAGGCAGCCCAGACCACGGGATGATGTATCAGACTATTCCTTTGATGGATAAATCCCCCAGAAGGGTTGGGTGAAGAGAGACAGAACCAACCTGGTCCTAGTGCCATTTTCATTCTGATACTGAATCCTGACAATCACCTGACACCACCGCCCATTTGCACCTACACCCTGACACTTAACACTACTTTACATACACTCAGGGTGTGTGGGAGGTGACCACAAGGCAGTTGCTGCTGGTAGGCAAGTAAAGATGCAGAGAATGGGGAATGTGACTAAGGTGGTCTTTCAGGCGTGGTAATCAGGCAGTCATGTAGTCTACAACGATGGACTAACTTCCTGCCAAGTCACCCCTTAACCTGTGTCGAGAGGAATGGCTTGAGCCGCGTTACCTCCTCCACACCGTATGGTGAGCCCCTCCAATCTTTATGTTCGGTGAAGCCATGGTTCACCTGAAAGTTAGCCCTACTTATTTTGCGATGATTAAACATATACTAACCTAACCTAACTGGCGGAACTAATTTTCAATTTGATCAACATAAATCACAGCAAACAAGTTCATTCCTAAATCTACCTCCCACTGGTTTTAGACTTTAAAACACATGACAGTAATGTTACTGGAGTGCTCTGCTGAAGCTGGTCAGGAACAGATCTTTATAGAAAGGAGGTGAAAGAAGTTAGAGGAAGGGTTAATAGATCGGTAATTGAAAGCGTGTCGGAGGAGGTAATGCAAGACTAACTTGGGTAATAGTGCTAATTATTGCGGAGTAATTTGGCTTTACTGTCTGTCTATTTCGTTGCTGGAGACACAGGAGACATGTCCTATCCATTACAGATGTATTGAAGGTCATACATCATATTCCTCTGATGCTGGTCTAGGAGAGGTTGTCTATTACTAAGCTAGATCATGGTGGATTTAGACTGGGAAGGAAATAGGGTTAAGTTAAGAACATAAAATCAGAGAAACTTACAGGGCCTATTTAGCTACTTTTAGACTGAGTCCGTTTTGCCACTTAACCCCTATTGCTCATATGAGCATCAACCCATATTTGGAAGCAATTCAAAGGCGTTATTATTCGAGGTTAATGATGATATTTGAGCGCTTGTTCCATTCATCCACTACTCTGTTCCAAACCAGTGTTTACCTATTTGCTTTTAAATCTAATTTATTCTAATTTTAAAACTACATTGTTACAGAGTTCGCTCCTGGTTGGATGGTTTGAGTACCTTTGTAATGTCACTTTGTTTTAGCCCTTCCTTATACACCTCTATCAGGTCATTCCCTCGCTCTATCTCTCAGGAGTGCAATTACAGATGCTTTATACTGTCTCTATCTCCAGGTTCTAATGCCCAGGATTGAGTCTTGTTATTCTCCTCTGAATTCTTTCCAAGGATTCCTATATCCGTCTGTAATGCCAGAACTGAACTACCTAATCCCAGGTGTGGTCTCACAAGAGCATAAAAGGCCTGGTTTAGGGATGAGCCTCGCTGAATCTTGTAACCCCAACTCCTTTATATAATTTATTACTTTATTAGCCTTATTCTGAGCAAAAACACGTGTTGCCCCGGCTTGGGTTCCTACTTATCATTACTCTAAATCTCTCTAGCAGTCGGATTTCTCTAGCATCCTTTGTTCATCTGAGTATCTGGTTTCCCTGTTTACATCTCTCTATACTGAGTACTTTTTACATTTGTCCTTGCATTGAATTTCATACTACTTATTTTCAGACCAATCAGAAAAAATTTGTTTAGATCTTCCTGTAGTTTTTGCCGAGTCCTCGTCAGATTGTTGGCACCGTGTCCCTATTGCAGTGTCGTAAACAAATTTTCTTATATTTGCTTTATTACATGCAGATATCTATGTCGTTTATGTATATAATAAATAATAATGGTCAAGTACTGAGCCTTGAGAACTCCGCGACATTTCTAATGGACTTAGTGCAAATTAATGCTCACTCGCTGTTTCCTGTCCTGTAACCCATACAACTCCATTTAAGGATGTACCTTTTGATGCCATGAAGCTTCCACCTTTCTAAGGTAGTCTTTCGTGGGGACTCTGTCAGAAGCTTTGCTTTAAAGTCGGGAATGCCACCACGCTATAATTGTGCCCTCGTCCACCTGATAAAACTGATAAGAAAAAAGAATGTTAGCCAGATTAGTTAGGCAAGAGCGTCCGCTTGTGAAGCCATGCTGGGGAATCATTGATCAATGGGGTACCTTCTCAGGTGATTTCAGGCAGTTGAAATAATTGCTTCCGCAATTTCCACTATTGATGTATAGACTGATGGGCGTAGTTAAGAGGATAGTGATCTATCCAACCTTCGAAAATCGGTATCACATTAAGCTATCCTCCAAGATTCTGGTACTCACCTGTTTTAAGGACATGTTAAACAACTTGCTAAGAGCAACTAAGCTCTACTTACAATTCCTTTAATATAAGCAAAACTATACTATCAGGACCAGCTGACTTATTGGCTTTAGTTTATCTATTTGCTTAATAAACATCGTTACCTAGTCACTACTATCTCCCACTAAAATTGTTTTTCTTCACTATCTCTGAATGAGTCATTGCCTCAGGTATCATGTTTAAATTCTCAGTGGTGAAAAACTATTTGAAAAAATATTGACAAAAATTACTCATTTCTCCACGTCTATCAGATGGCTACCTGAATCCTGACCCGTATTAGTCCAATCTTTTCTAATGTTTAGTTTGAAATACATTTGGTAGAAATCCTTTACAGGGTTTGTCTTACGCCTCCCTTGCTATACTTACCTCCATTATTCACTCTTTGCTTTCCCATATCTCGGTTTAACCCTACAAACATACCCTACCAATACCCAGAGGTGAATTTCTCCACGATTTATCAACTACTACACCATAGCCTTCCTTTGGTGAAATTCTTTAAATATTATTTATCCATTTAGGGTCATTGTCTGATCAGAGTTTTAACTGTGGTACATTCTGCCTTTGTGCATTAAGTAACTCACTATTTAAAAATTATCAGTGGAACTCGACAATCTCAGATCTCGTTATCAGGTCGGTGTCATCTGTCAGGTTCATGGCCCATGGCAGACACCCCCTCTCTCAGCTGTCTCTTTAAACTGTCAAAGTTTGCCCATTCAAATCCTGTGGTACTTTAGTGGAATTTTCCTTACGTCTGCCTGAAAATCTAACTGGAATCGAATTTCTTTGTGATGAACCTGTTTGCAAATTCGATTCCCTACCTCGACATTACTAATGAGGACTTTCTCTCTGTTCGACAGAACTAAGTCCAAATATATTACATACCGTGTGGGTTCGGTTATATGTTGACTTAGAAACAGTCCTGGATAGATCTCCAGAAAATACTCTGATTCTGAGTTACCCGTAAAGGTCAGTCAATCTATTTGGCCAAGGTTAAAGTCGCATACTATACAGACTTTGTTGTGTATGGAAGCCCTGCGCATTTCATCCCAGATAAGTAAAGCCATTGACGCTATCAAGATTGGGGTCTATATATTACTCCTGTGATTAATTTTTTCCCGACCGTCCGCTTAATTCTATCCAAATTGTTTCTGTATTCCTCTCAGTTTTATTTTTACTTATTTATTTCACACTTCAGATTATCCTAAACATAAATTGCTACTCACCTCCTTTTCTACCAGATGCCCTATCGGTATAGAACAGTTTTAGCAACCCACAGTTTATTCATTAAACAACTCACGTGGTCTAGGTTGATCCATGTTTCAGTGAATGCAATTATATCGAATTTTTTCGGTACATAAGAGCCCTAATATCATCCATTTGTTTCTCATACTTCTACTGGATACCGTAGTATACATTAATTTAATTAGGTGTTCTGAGTCCTCCCCTTACCGCGTTTGGTTTTAAACTCCCTGTCTAATTTAGTTTTGTCATCATTCCTAACAGTTGGGTTAGGTGGGGAAATAGTGAGGTTAGAAGTTAGAGTTAGAACCCAGGTTTGGTTTGTTTATTTGGTGGGGAGAAAAAAAGGTTAGGTGATGAGGAGGGTTAGATTGGGTGGGGAAGAAAGTAGGGTGTGGTTAAGTTTAGATGAGTCAGGAGGAAGTAAGGTTTGGTTAGGTCAGGAGGTGAGGTTAGGAGCCAAGAGGTTAGATGGGGAAAGTGAAGGTTAGGTTAGGTGAGGATGTGAGGTTGGTGATACAGGGGTGATGGTGCATTGGGCACTCCTACATCCTTGTGGGTGAAGCGCAGAAACAGCGCCCAACAGGGGAAGCTAAGTTCATGCTTGCATATCTCATGAGTTTAAGAATAAAAGCCTGAAGGTCAATGGTTTATGTCATCAAGTTATTGGGCTCCAACAGCTCCTGAATACAATTCTGTAACTTCAACACAACAGGCACCTACTTTACTAGCTGTAGACAGGGACTAATGGGTGGGAAATGAGATCAAACAACCGGCCAGGAATCGAGACCAGTGACATCGCATGCTTGAGCAAGAACATTCCACTTCTACCACAGTCTAGGACTGGTGATAGTGGGAGGTGAGGTTATCTCAGGCTGGGCACTGGTCGTGTGTTGCGCCACCAGACACACTGGACACACTATGTGCAAGTGTAATATTCCAAAGCAGTGCCTCTGTTCGACTTGAAACCCCCTTAGTGTGGCTCTGGTGTCTACCCTAACACTCTCTTCGCTGACATGCTGGCTGACTTCTGTTGACTTGCTGATTACTTTATTGCTGAGACTTTTGTTTGACACCACTGTTCTTTTTATGACGATGCTAAATATGTTGGCTAGCTGATGGCTGACATGTCAGCTAGCTGACATTCTCCATAACACACACACGCACAGACACACACAGAATAGTTGATACTCTTCGACATGGTGACTCAGCTATTTGGTCTTAATTGATAAACAAAAATTATCATTGATACAGTGCAATGTCATGTTGTGCATCCTTTCCGTGATAAGGACTGGGGTGATGATAGTGTTGAGGTGATGATAGTGGTAGGGTGATGACAAACGATAGGGTGATAATCGATAAGGGTAGTGATGCGGTGATACAGATACGGTAATAATGATAGTGCTGGATGATATGGGGATGATGTTAATAGGTTGATGATGATACAGGGTGATGATTTGGGGTTGATGATGAAGGGGGTGAATGTAGGGTGATGATGATGTGGTGATGCAGGGTGATGATGGTAATGCAGGGTGATGGTGATGCAGGGGTGATGATGGTGATGTGGGGGTGATGGTGATGCTGGGGTGATGATAGTGATGTGGGGTGGTGTTGGTGTGGGGTGATGATGGTGATGGGGTGATGATGGTATGAGGTGGTGGTGGTGGTGGGGTGAAGTGATGGAGGTGGGGTGGTGGTGGAGTGCAGGATGGTGGGAGTGGTGATGCAGGTTGGTGGTGGTGAGTGTGGGGTGGTGGTGAGTGGTGCAGGTTGGTGGTGGTGGTGCAAGTTGGTGGTGAGTATGGTGTTGGTGAAGTGTGAGGTGCAGGTTGGTGGTGGTGGTGAGGTTGGTGGTGTGGGGTTGGTGGTGTGGGGTGTGGTGGTGCAGGGATGGTGGGTGGTGCAGGTGATGGTGCAGGGGTGGTGGTGTGGGTGGTGGGGTGGGGATGGTGAGTGCAGGTGGTGATGTGGGGTGGTGCAGGGGTGGTGATGATGGTGGTGCAGGGGTGGTGGAGTGGTGGTGGGGTGGTGGTGCAGGTTGGTGGTGAGTGAAGGTGGTGGTGGTGGAAGTTGAGTGGTGGTGGCAGGTTGGTGATGAGTGAGTGCAGGTTGGTGGTGGTGCAGGTTGGTGGTGTGGGTTGGTGAGTGAGGTGCAGGGATGGTGGTGGAGTGTAGGTTGGTGGTGGGTGTGGTGGTGTAGGTTGGTGGTGGTGCAGGTGGTGGTGCAGGGTGGTGGGTGTGGTGTGGGTTGGTGGTGGTGCAGGGGTGATGGTGATGTGGGGTGATGGTGATTATGGGGTGGTGGTGGTGATGCAGGGGTGGTGGTGGTGATGCAGGGTGGTGAGTGGAGTGCAGAGTGATGGTGAGTGCAGGTGGTGAAGTGGTGGTGTGGGGTGGTGATGGTGATGCAGAGTTTGGTGAGTGGTGGGGTTGGTGGTGGGTGCAGGGTGTGGTGAGTGGTGTAAGAATTTGTTGATGGTGATGCAGAGGTTGATGATGGTGATGCAGGTTGATGATGGTGATGCAGAGTTGATGGTGATGCAGGGGGTGATGGTGATGCAGGGTGATGATGGTGATGCAGGGTGGGATGGTGATGCAGAGTGTGATGGTGATGCAAGGGTGATGATGGTGATGCAGAGTGATGATGGTGATGGTTTGATGATGGTGATGCAGGGTGATGATGGTGATGCAGGGGTGATGATGGTGATGCAGGGATGGTGATGGTGATGCAGGGGTGATGATGGTGATGGGGTGATGGTGCATGAGTGATTGATGGTGGTGTGGGGTGATGATGGTGGAGTGCAGTGGTGGTGATATGGGGTGTGATGATGGGGTTGGTGGTGGTGGGGTGGTGGTGCAGAGTTGGCAGTGGTGGAGTGGTGGTGGGTGGTGCAGGTGGTGTGCAGGTTGGTGGTGGTGCATGGTGGTGGTGAGGGGTGGTGCAGTGTGGTGCAGGTTGTGGTGTGGTGCAGGTTGGTGGTGGTTTGTTGATGGTGCAGGTGGTGATGGTGATGCAGGGTGGGTGGTGATGTGGGTTGATGATGGTATGTAAGGGTAGTTGGTGGTGATTACGGTGGTGATGGTGATTGGGGTGGGATGGTGGTGCAGGTGGTGGTGTAGGGTGATGGTGATGTGGGTGGTGGTGGTGAGTGTGGGTGGTGGTGTGGGTGAAGTGGTGAGGTTGGTGTGGTGGTGCAGGTGGTGCAGGTGAGTGGTGGTGGTGGTGCAGGTGTGGTGCAGGTTGGTGGTGCAGGTGTGGTGGGTGGTGTGGGGTTGATGGTGCGGTTGGTGGTGATGCAGGGGGTGTGGTGATGGGGTGATGGTGATGCAGTGTGTGGTGGTGCAGGTGGTGGTGGTGATGCAGGGTGGTGATGGTGGAGTGCAGTGGTGAGGTGATTAGGTGGTGAGTGGTGGTGCAGAGTTGGTGATGGTGGTGCAGGGTTGATGATGGTGATGTAAGGTTGATGAATGGTGATGCAGGTGATGAGTGGTGGTGCAGGGTGATGATGGGGATGTAGAGGTGAAGTGGTGATGCATGGTGATGATGATGTGATGCAGGGTGATGATGGTGATGCAGATTTGATGATGGTGATGCAGGGTGTGTGCAGGGGGTGATGATGGTGATACGGGGTGATGGTGAGAGCAGAATTGATGATGGTGATGCAGGGTATTGATAGTGATATGGGGTGATGATTGTGATACAGTTTGATGCTAGTGATACAGGTGTAGTACCAGAATCCTGGAGGTAGCAAATGTAATACCGATTTTCAAGAAGGATAGATCACTATCCTCTAACCACCGAATCAGTCTAACATCAATAGTAGGCAAATTACTGGAAGCAATCATTTCAAACTCTATTCAAAAATCACCTGGAGAAGCTCCGATTGATCAATGATTCCCAGCATGGCTACAAGCGGACGTTCTTGTCTAACTAATCTATTAACATTTTTTCATCAGTTTTTGAATCCAGTGGACGAGGGCACAATTATGATGTGGTATATCTCGACTTTGCAAAGCCTTCGACAGAGTCCCCACGAAGACTAATTAGAAAGGTAGAAGCTCATGGCATCAAAGGTAACAATAAATGGATTAGGGCGTGGTTACAGGACAGGAAACAGCTAGTGAGCATTAGCGGCACTAGTCCCTTGAACAACGTCACAAGTGGGGTTCCCCAAGGCTCAGTACTTGGACCATTATTATTTATGATATACATAAACGACACAGATATCGGCATAGGTAGCAACATAAGTAAATTTGCTGATGACACTAAAATAGGACGTGTTATTAAATCTGACGAGGACTCAGCAAAACTACAGGAAGATCTAAACAAATTTTTCGAATGGTCTGAAAAATGGCAGATGAAATTCAACGTGGACAAATAAAAAGTACTCAGTATAGGAGATGTAAACAGGGAAACCAGATACCAGATGAACAACGATGCAAATAGAGAAATACGACTGCGAGAGAGATTTAGGAGTAATGATAAGTAGGAACCTTAAGCCAAGTAAACAATGTGTTTTTGCTCGTAACAAGGCTAATAAAGTACTTGGGTTCATACAAAGGAGTGTTGGTTACAAGACTAGCGAGGTCATCCTAAAACTGTACCTTGCTCTTGTGAGACCACACCTGGATTATGCAGTTCAGTTCTGGTCACCGTATTACAGAATGGATATAGAATCAATGGAAAGAATTTAGAGGAGAATGACAAGACTAATCCCGGGCATTAGGAACCTTGAGTATAGAGACAGGTTAAAGCATCTTAATTTGCACTCCCTCGAGACGTACAGTGGGGGGCGATATGATCGAGGTGTATAAATGGAAGGCAGGGCTGAACAAAGGGGGCATTACAAAGGTACTCAAACTATCCAACGAGGAGCGAACTCGTAACAATGGTTTTAAATTAGATAAATTTAGATTTAGGACGCGAAATAGGTAAACATTGGTTTGGAAATAGAGTAGTGGATGAGTGGAACAAGTTACCAAATATCATCATTAACTCGAATACGCTGGATAGCTTCAAACATAGGCTGGATGGATATATGAGCAATAGGGGTTGGGTGTAAATGGGACTGCCCAGTATGGGCCAATAGGCCCGCTGCAGTTTCCTCCATTCTTATGTTCTTATGTTTTAACCTAATCTTTCTTAGCCGCCCAGGTACCGTTAGGGTACCTGGAGGACTAATCTTCAGGTGATCCATGATATTTACTATAAAATCAACAAGTCAGCAGTGTACAAAACAGTCACGAATTACTTCCGTCTCTCATATTTTCACCATACTACAATACATGAATTAAAGTGCTAGTTTTTGGAACACCCTGTTAGTGTTACTACTGAGGCAGGGAGGGGATATGGCGTGACTCGTCCGCCGCCACACCTTGAGTTTACTCTTGATCCATCCATCCCTTCCATCCATCTTGCTGTAACTGCCTATGTCGGTATGCTGTATCTGCTGATATAAGTCTCTGCTGTAATGCTGTATATACTAGTATAGGTCTGCTGTACTTCCTGTATCTTATTTACCTAATGGCCACCCACTAGAGATGGCCACAATGAAGGAAGGGGGGCAGTGGCTTGTGTAGGATCCCTCCATTGTTTTTGATAATTTTGACTAGTCCAGTACTGTACTGTTCTTGATGCCACAGCTTGGGCTGGTTGACCGGGCCATAGGTCTACCAGCGTCTGTGTGAAGAAGTATTTCCTTATGTTCGTTCTGCATGATAACTCGGCGAGCTTGGAGTTATGTTCTCTGGTGTTGCTGGTGCATGACATCACAAGTAAATAATCTACCCTATTGTGTCTTGTCTGAAGGGTTGTTGGTCATAATGCTCTCGGTCTACTTAGATAATTAAGATGACATAGTTCTGTAATCATCTTAGTAGCTCTGTACTGCACCTCTTTTAGGGATGTTAGGTCTTTCTGGAGGTATACAAGGTTTCCATGCCTGTATACAGTGTAGGTTATGTATCTAAGCTACTGTGCCGAGTAGCAACCCTGTACATAAGCTACTGTGCCGAGTAGCATTTATATATATAATCACGTGGCAACACTGCACGTTATGTGGCAACATGGCCCCGAGGCTGCCATATGGCAAGGCAGCCTCAGTATGACTGTGTGAGCCGTGCATGGCACACGCGAGTCACCACTTGTATTTCTCTCATCCATAATAAACGGACTTCAGTGTTACACGGTGTTTCCCTACCCATCACTGCATTCTTCAGGGAACACTTGTAACCACCATACAGTAATCCAGACTGGGACGTACAAGAGATTTGCACAGTTGAAGGAGCAGTTTCCTCTATTTGTATTCAAAGGTTCACTTTATAATTCATAATCTCGGTTTGCCTCTTTCTCACTGCTGCCCCCCACTTGTAGCACCGCCTTCACTAACACAACGCCAAGATCTTTCTCCTTATCAGAATCCTCCGGGAAAATGTTAATAACGGAATAGCTGTGATTATGGCTGTTGTATCCTTCGCCGCGTAGAGTTTAACATTTCCTAATGTTAAAGAACTTTGGCCAGTCTCGAGACCGTCTGAACAGCTCCTGCAGGTCTTTCTGTATTGTTCCGATGTCGTCTTGACTTGCTAACTTCCCAAATATACTGTATTCGTGTCGTCCGCAAACTTGAAAATGTGGCTAAAATTATTTTCATATCTGTCGTTTATGAAGATCACAAACAGGGTGGAACAAAAGGGTAGGTGAGACCAAAGGTAGATGGGACCAAGGGTAGATGGGACCAAGGGTAGGTGGGACGAAGGGTAGATGGGTCCAAGGGTAGATGGGACCAAGGGTAGGTGGGACCAAGGGTAGGTGGGACCAAGGGTAGATGGGACCAAGGGTAGATGGGACCAAGGGTAAGTGGGTCCAAGGGTTGGTGGCACCAAGGGTAGGTGGGACCAGGGGTGGGACCCCAAGGGTGGGTGGGTTAAGGGGTAGATGGGACCAAGGGTAGGTGGGACAAGGTAGATGGGACCAGGTGGGTCCCAAGGGCAGGTGGGTCCCAAGGGTGGGTCTGTGGACAGAAGGGTCAGAGTGGGTCCAAGGTAGGTGGGTCCAAGGTGGAGTGGGTCCAAGGGGTAGGTGGGTCCAGGGTAGATGGGGCCAAGGGTGGGCACCAGGGTAGATGGGGCCAAAGTGGGTGGGACCAAGGGTAGGTGGGACCCAGGGTAGGTGGGAACAAGGGTGAGGTGGGTCCAGGGCAGGTGTGGGTCCAAGGGTAGATTGGACAGAAGGTCCAAGGGTAGAGTGGAGTCCCAGGGTAGGTGGGTCCAAGGGTAGAGTGGGTCCAAGGGTAGAGGCAGGTGGGTCTAGGGGTAGATGGGACCAAGGGTAGGTGGGTCTAGGGCAGGTGGGTCCAAGGGTGGGTGGGACAGAAAGGTAGGTGGGACCAAGGGTAGGTGGGAAAGGTAGGTGGGTCAGGGGTGGGTGGATTCAAGGTAGGTGGAACCAGGGTAGATGGGACCCAAGGGTAAGTGGGTCCAAGGGTAGGTGGGACCAAAGGTAGGCAGGTCCAGTGGGTCCAGGGTAGGTGGGTCCCAAAAGGTAGTGGAACCAAGGTAGATGGGACCAAGGATGGATGCATCCAAGGTGGATGGGACCAAGGGTAGATGGGACGAGGGTAGATGGGACCAAGGTGAGATGGAACTAAGGGTAGGTGGGACCAACGGTAGAGATTGGATGGATAGTGGGCCCAAGGTAGGTGGGACAAGGGTAGATGGGACCAAGGGTGAAATGGGTCCAAGGGTAGAGTGGGTCCAAGGTAGGTGGGTCCAAGGGTAGAGTGGGTCCAAGGGTGGGTGGGTCCCAAGGGTAGGTGGGACCAAGGGGTGGGACCAAGGGTAGATGGGACAAGGTAGGTGGGACCCAAGGTAGATGGGTCCAAGGGTAGGTGGGACAGAAGGTGGAGTTGGGTCCAAAGGTAGGTGGAACCAAGGGTAGATGGGACCAAGGGTAAGTGGGTCCAAGGGTAGGTGGGTCCAAGGTGGAGTGGGTCAAGGTGGGTGGACCAAGGAGGGTGGGACCAAGGGTAGATGGGACCAAGGTAAATGGAACTAAGAGGTAGATGGGTCCAAGAGTAGGTGGGACCAAGGGTAGATGGGACCAGGGTAGGTGGGACAGGGTAGATGGGACAAGGGTAGAGTGGGACCAAGGGTAGATGGGACCAAGGTAGATGGAACTAAGGGAGTGGGACCAGGGCAGATGGAACTAAGGGTAGATGGGAACCAAGGTAGGTGGGACCAAGGGTAGGTGGGACCAAGGGTAGAGTGGGACCAAGGGTAGGTTGGGACCAAGGGTAGATGGAACTAAGGGTAGATGGGACCAAGGGTAGGTGGGACCAAGGGTAGATGGAACTAAGGGTTAGATGGGACCAGGGTAGGTGGGACAAAGGGTAGATGGGACCAAGGGTAGATGGGACCCAAGGGTAGATGGGACCAAGGGTGGATGGGACCAGGGTAGATGGGACCAAGGGTAGGTGGGACCAAGGGATGGGTGGACCAGGGTAGATGGGACCAAGGGTAGGTGGGACCAGGGTAGATGGGACCAAGGGTAGATGGGACCAAGGGTAGGTGGGATGGTGGATGGACCAAGGTAGGTGGGACCAGGGTAGATGGAACTAAGGTAGATGGGACCAAGGGGTGATTAGGACCAAGGGTAGATGGGACCAAAGGGTGAGATGGGACCAAGGGTAGATGGGGCCAAGGTAAGTGGGACCAAGGGTAGATGGGTCCAGGGGTAGGTGGGACCAAGGGTAGGTGGGACCAAGGGTAGTGGGACCTAGGGTAGATAGGTCCAAGGGTAGAGTGGGTCCAAGGGTGGGTGGGACCAAGTGGAAGTGGGTCCAGGTGGGTGGGACCAAGGGAAATTGGGACCAAGGGTAGGTGGAACTAAGAGGTAGATGGGTCCAAGGGTAGAGTGGGACCAGGTAGATGGGTCCAAGGGTAGGTGGGACAAGAAGGGTGGAAGTGGGTCCAAGGGTAGGTGGGACCAAGTAGAGTGGGTCCAAAGTGGAGTGGGACAGAAGGGTAGAGTGGGACAAAGGGTATAGGGACCAAAGGGTAGATGGGACTAGAGGTAGGTGGGACCAAGGTAAGGTGGGACCAAAGGGTAGGTGGGTCCAAGGGTGAGATGGGACCAAGATAGGGGGTAGATGGGACCAAGGGTGGAGTGGGACCAAGGGTAGGTGGGCCAAGGTAGATGGGACCAAGGGGGTGGGTGGGACCAAGGGAGTGGGACCAAGGGTAGGTGATCCAAGGGTAGGTGGGTCAAGGGTAGGTGGGTCAAGGGTAGGTGGCCAAGGGTAGATGGGTCAAAGGGTAGATGGGACCAAGGTAGGTGGGACCAAAAGGGGTAGTGGGACAAGGGTAGATGGACCAAGGGTAGGTGGGACCAAGGTGGGTGGGCCCCAAGATGGGTGGACCAAAGGGTAGGTGGGACAGAAGAGGGTAGGGTGGGTCCAAAGGTAAGTAGGTCCAAAGGTAGGTGGGACACGATAAGTGGGTCAAGGTGGGTCCAAGGGTGAAGCACTGTGGTTCCCTCCACTGAATTTTCCCTTTCAGAATGTAATCCATTTATTGCCACTTTGCCATGTCCGTCTTTGTGATAGTTGTCAATCACTTTAAAATCCTGCCTGTGATGCCAGCTGGATCTTAAGAGTTAGTCTTGCATGTGGGACTTTGTCAAACATACAAAATTCATACCATGACTGGCAATGGTCACGTGTTCTGTTACTGCTAAGGAATGTGAGCAAGTTTATCAAACAATTTTTAGCACATATAAAACAATGTTGTGATTTCGTCGAGAGACTGTGTTCAGTCAGGTGTTGGATGATGGCGTCACTCAAGTTCTAAAAGATTGCATATAGGGAATATTAGGCTGATCGGTCTATAAATTCTCCTACTAGGGTACGTTGATGATTTCAGGCACGGCGCTTACTTTGATCCAAGTTTTTCCTGAATAAGAGCCTTAGTGGATTCATTTCCACCCCGAGGTTTACATTCTCCTACAGGTAGGTACTGGCATGTTATCAGGGTTTCTTGTGTCAATATTGATGATCTTGAATGAGGTCAAGGAATTCTTCTTCCTCTAGCGTGGTGGTAGATTCACCCAGTCCAACGTCTCGTGATTAAAGTCTCCCATGATGAGGGCTTGTGCTCTGGATGCTGTCTGAATGATTGTATGAAGATCACCACTTCCTCAGGCTCAATCGGTCTTATAGCAAACACCTACTGTCAGCTTGCTTTGATTTTGAGCAATCAAATCACACAAGAGAAGATACACGTATGATTCCATATTTAGTTAGTCATTACTAAAGTTACTGTCAGGTGCTCCTTGACATACGGTAGTACACCACCACCCTGTCCTTCTGAATGGTGGGCGATAACCTGAAATAAAATTCCCCAGCGACACATCATCTCGCGCCTGGACTCGCTGATATGAATGGAACAACTGAAATAACTAAACTTGACTGAACTTGTGGTATTCATGTAACATTTGCTTGGTCTGGTTTCTGATACTTTTCCCCTTTGAAGGTTGTGAGGCCTTGAGACTTGGAGTCCTCTTGTATTGCTGGAGGTTTGTTCCTCTGGTTAGTGGCATTACTTAACGGTACAGCATGTACTGTATTAACATTGTTTATAGTAGTTCACGTAGGACACTAATAACTGCCTATACTGATGTTCAGTTCATTTGATGGAAACTTTGGTCTTGGCAGGCGGTTTATAATGAGTAACAGTTAAATAAGTTCGTTATAACAAAGTTTCCTCAGGTAAACAATATGAGGTGCAGTGCAGTAAGTTTAACTCCGACAGAGACCAGGACATGATGAACCACAGTATTGAAGGAGCAAGCAAACAATGTGGACTTTCTTATCAGATTGCACCCAATGCATTATCTATCCTGACTCAGAGGGACATGACTAATGCCTGGGAGCTGTTACTAAACATGGACGCCTCCATGACTGTGTTATGTTACTACGTGGAGTGTGAATACACTACGAGGGCAGGGGAGTTAGGTATAAATAACGTCCCAGACAAGTGAAAACAAACAGTCCAAGTCAAACTCTTGCAGAGCCAGCTCACCTCATGACGAGGTCCAGGGCCCTGAGGCTGGGCTCAGTCTTACTGAGCAGTGAGTGTCCGAGGTGCTGTAGGGGAGAACACGGAGTCAGCAGTGCATGTGTTATTCTGTGCTTGTCTATCTGAGTGTGAGTGTAACTCCTCTGTCACTCCTTGAATTCTTTCTTTACCTGTAACAATCTCTGTTAAATGTTCTTTAACGTGAGACTGTCAGGTTCATGATAACTTTTCTCCATCTATTAAGAAGATAAACTAGTGCACAAATATCACCGTGATTAGCTCTATGGGCTGTGAGCGTTAATAAAAATAGAAATTGATATGTATCTGAGCTAAGAACCTCCTGCTAGAGACAGGCCTGGCACTGGACACATTGGGGACCTGCCACCCTTACCAAAACAGATGAATTGAAGGTAAACTTAATGTTTATATCCAGGAGCAAAGAGGCGATGGATCAGATGTCAAGAAGGTCATCTGTTAGACAAGAAGATATTACTATCCATTGACTCTTCAGGCTACCTTGACTCCTCAGGCTACCGACCTTAACTCATGAGACATAAAGACCAAGCATGAACTCAGCATGCTTCCTGTTGGGCACTTATTCATATACAAGGATGTAGGAATCCAAAAAAACTATACCTCATCGCTAAGTGATGGAGAATGATGAATGTGATCATAGTTTAATTACCGTGGCTGTAGTAATTATATAAACATTATGTATGAATATGGTCTACTGTCTGTTAAGTGGCAGAGTTTATTACTGCACTAAAAGTTATAATATGTAAAGTATGAGTCTATGGTCTCTTATTATAATTGATACTCGGACATCCCCTCCTCACCTCTACGGCGTTATATAACAAACTGAAATAAATTAAAATATATAAACAAACTGGAATAAACTAAAATATGAAACACTGAAAGAAATAAACTGAAAAATGGGACTATCATTTTGTGGCAGTGGTTGAGACATTATATCTGCAGGTACAACAGTCAAGTGAAGCCTGTTGGAGGAGACAGAGGGATGAATACGTTTACCTGTGTCTGCAAAACATCCATTGTCAATCTCGAGATGAAGCAACAGTGAACTAACACTGAAGAATAGTTTATGAACTTTCTGGCACTCTGGCTGATGGTGTGGCACTCTGGCTGATGGTGTAGCACTCTAGTTAATGGTGTGGCACTCGCTGATCAGTGTGGCACTCTGGCTGATGGTGTGGCACTCTGGCTGATAGTATGGCAATCTGGCTGATGGTGTAACACTCTAGTACACACACACCACACACTGATGGTGTGACACTCTGATTGATGGTCTATCACTCTGGATGATAGTGTGGCACTCTGGATGATTGGCTGGCACTGTGGTTGACGGCGAGTCTTTCAAATTTGTTCTCTGAGTGTTGCCGAGTACATCGACAGGATCAAGAAACTATGTGTTGACAGTATCTTCCTGAGGACGGAGGTGACGTGGTGTACACAGGTGACCCACACACACAGATGACCGCCCACACCAACCTTCTAAGCATCCGCAAGGTCCCAAGCGAGTTTGCCAGAGGTGAGGTCCGTTGTGTCATTCTTGTGAGAACCATAAACACCCAAGACTCTGCACTGGATCCCTCAGCTGGACAACAAGACTTCTGTTCTTCAACGTAACTCTTAATTAATATCTTTGTCAGATTTTATCTTGGGAGAACAACGTAGGGATGTCTGTTTATTGTTCTGTGATCTTTCTTGCAACAGACCCTTTCAGATCAAATACTGTCTGTCCGTAACTCATAAACACAATATTTAAAAAAGTCTTATTTGAACCACAACAATATCAGGAATGAGGACGATAATCAACATTTTCTGTCACAATGTCAGAGTTAAGGTCCTTGAGCTTTGGTATGGCGGTAGTGGTGTGGTCAATTAGTTGTTAATAGTGTGTGGTATGGTGTAGTGAGATTAGTGTAGGTGTGGGCACTATCCTTATAAAAAAATATATGTGTTGAGTTCACGTATACAACTGTTACCCGGATTTTATAAAGTGAATCAACTGTGGTTCACCCCAACGGAGTACTGCTACAGCTGTATCTTAAAGTGGACCCCCCTACGATACTACAAAACAAATACAACACTGAAACATGCCACTACAATGCCACAACATTTCTACAACACCACAACACATACTACAACACTACAACACTACAAGCACCCCACAACACTATAACGTTACAACACGCCACTGGAGCACTACAACACCACTACAACACACCATAACACTAAAACACGTCACTACAGACACCAATTACAACACTAAAAGTCCCTACAAGAACACGTTATTACAACTACAACACCCCAACACTACAACACCCCTCAGTGGCCCCACACGCAGAGAGGAATTGTCAGGCACCAGCAAGCAACTGTTAGTAGAATAATCGATAAGGACCCCCAATGAGGTGGGGAGAGGTGGTGAGGAGAGAGTGGTGAGGGAGGGGTGAGGTGAGGAGAGGGGTGAGGTGAAGAGGGCAGTGAGAGAGGTGCAGTGGGGAGAGGTGCAGTGAGGGAGGAGGGAGGTGGGGAAGTGGTGAATGAGGAGAGGTGGTGAAGGAGAAGGTGGTGAGGGAGAGATTGGTGAGGGAGAGGGCAGTGAGGATAACCAGTGAGAAGGTGGCGAGGGAGGGTGGGTGAGAGAGGGTGGTGAGGAGAGGTGGTGAGGAGAGGGTGTGAGGTGAGGGAGGGTGCAGGGGAAAGGGCAGTGAGGAGAGGGTGGGTGAGGGAGAGGGTGTGGTGAGGAGAGGGTGGTGGGGAGAGGGCGGTGAGGGATAGGGTGGGTGAGGGAGGAGCGGTGGGGAGGGCGGTGAGGGAGAGGGGCCAGTGGGGGAGGGCGGTGTGAGGAGAGGGTGGTGAGGAGGGAGGGCAGTGAGGGAGGGGTGGGTGAGGGAGAGGGTGGTGAGGAGAGGGTGGTGAGGGAGAGGGCTGATGGGGAGAGGGTGGGGTGAGGAAGGGCAGTGAGGAGGGTGGGTGAGGAGAGGGTGGGTAGGGAGAGAGGTGGTGAGGGAGTGGAGTGGTGAGGGAGGGCAGTGAGGGAGAGGGGCAGGTGAGGGGAGAGGGAGGGTGAGGGAGAGGGTGGGAGGGAGAGGGTGGTGGGAGTGGGTGATGGGGAGGGTGGGTGGGGAGTGGGTGGTGAGGAGAGGGCAGTGAGGAGAGGGCAGTGAGGGGAGAGGGGCAGGGTGAGAGAAGGGTGGTGGTGAGGGAGAGGTGGGTAAAGGGAGAGGGTGAGGTGAGGAGGTAGGGAGTGGAAGGGAAGGTGGTGGAGAGGGAGATGATGAGGAGATGGTGGTGAGGGAGGAGGGTGGTGAGAGGGTGAGGTGAGGAAGTGGAGTGATGAGGGAGGTGGGTGAGGAGTAGGTGGAGGAGAGTGACAGTGAGGAGGGCGGTGAGGAGAGGGAGGAGAGGGGAGAGAGGGGTGGTGAGGGGAGGAGGGTGGTGATGAGAGAAATGAGGAGGGAGTGATAGAAAGAGAATGTGAGTGAGTGGAGAGGAAGGGTGGTGAGGCATGGGAGAGGGTGAGGTGAGGGAGAGGGTGGTGAAGGGTAGGGAGAGTGTGGTTGAGGGGAGAGGGACTGGGTGAGAGGCAGATGGTGGGGAGGGCGGTGAGGAGAGGGGCCGGTGAGGAGAGGGTGGGTGAGGGAGGGTGGGTGAGGGAAGGGTGGTGAGGGAGTGGGTGGGTGAGGAGAGGGGCAGTGAGAGAGAGGGCAGTGAGGAGAGGCAGTGAGGAGAGGTGAGTGAGAGAGGGTGGTGAGGGTTGTGAGGGAGAGGGCCGGTGGGGAGGGCAGTGAGGGGGAGAGGCAGATGGGAGAGGGCAGGGTGAGGAGAGAGGGTGGGTGAGGAGAGGGTGGTGAGGGAGGAGATGGTGAGGTGGGTGGTGAGGAGAGGGTGGTAGGGAGAGGGCAGTGGAAGAGACAGTGAGAGGGCAGTGAGGGAAGATGGTGAGAGAGGGTGAGGTGGGGAGGGTGTGAGGAGAGGGGGTGTTGAGGAGTGGGTGGTGAGGGAGGGCAGTGAGGGAGAGGGGCAGTGAGGGAGAGGGTGGTGGGGAGGGTGGTGAGGAGAGGGGTGGTGAGGAGAGGGGTGGGTGAGGAGAGGGTGGTGAGGGAGTGGGTGATGGGGGAGAGGGTGGTGAGGGAGTGGGTGGTGAGGGAGAGGGGCCGAGGTGGGGAGAGGGCGGTGAGGAGGGGTGGTGAGGAGGGTGGTGAGGGGAGAGGTGGTGGGGAGAGGGTGGTGAGGGAGAGGGTGAGTGAGGGAGGGTGGGTAAAGGGAGAGAAGAAGTAAGGGAGGGTGATGGGGGAGAGTGCAGAGGAGAGGATGGAGAGGGGAGAGGGTGGAGGAGAGGGTGGTGGAGGAGAGGGCGGTAGGGAGAGGGTGGTGAGGAGGGAGGAGGAGGAGAGGGAGAGGGTGGTGAGGAGAAGGTGGGAGGAGAGGGGGTGAGGGTGAGGGAGGGGTGATGAGGAGAGGGTGGTGGGGGAGAGGCCCCGGTAGGGAGGGCAGAGAGGAGAGGGTGGGAGGGAGAGGGAGTGGGTGATGAAGGAGAGGGGTAGGGGAGGGGGACAGGGAGAGGCGGTGGGAGAGGGAAGTGAGGGAGAGGGTGTGAGGAGAGGTGGGTGAGGGGTAGGTGAGAGAGGTAGGGAGAGGGTGGTGAGAGAGGGTGATGAGGGAGAGGGGAGAGGGGAGAGGGGTGGTGAGGAGAAGGGTGGGAGGAGAGGGTGGGTGGGGCAGAGGGAGGTGGAGGAGAGGGTGGTGGGGAGACGGTGGGGAGGGTGGTGAGGGAGGGGCAGAGGGGAGAGGGTGGGTGAGGGGAGAGAGGGTGTGAGGAGAGGTAGGAGGAGAGGTGAAGGAGGGGTGATGAGAGAGGGGGTGAGGAGAGGGAGAGGGGTGAAGGGTGGGTGAGGGGAGAGGATGAGAGGGAGAGGGTGATGGGGAGGGTGATGAAGGCAGAGGAAAAAGGAGAGAAAAAGAAAAGATTAGGAGAAGATGGGGAGAGGGAGAGGAGCGGAGGGATGAAGGAAGAAGGAATATTAGGTAAGGACCAGGAAAGAAAGAAGAAACAGGAAAGAGGAAGGAAAGAGAAAGGAAGGGAGAGGGGCAAGGAAGAAGGAACAAAAGAGTGGAGAAAGAATAAAAAAAAAAAACATAGGAAGGGCGTAGAGGAAAAAAGGAGAAAAATAACAGAGAGGGAGGAAGGAAACAGAAACAGAGGGAGAGACAAAGAGAAGCAAGAAAATGAGGAGGAGTAGAAAAAGAGACAAAGGAAGAAGGAAGAGAGCCAAGAGAGCAGAAAGAGAAAAATAGAGAGAGAGAGAGAGAGAGAGAGAGAGAGAGAGAGAAGAGCAGAATGTGAAATTTGAATTTTGCAGCAGACGGCACCTAGTATATAGTGCACCAAATAATCACCAAACAGAGCAGCAGAGAAACAAAGGGTGTTTATCAGACCCCAGTGGTCAGTGTTACAGGCAGAGGCCACAAGGGTGTTTATCAAGACCCAGTGGTCAGTGCTACAATAGAGGCCACAAAGGTGTTTATCAGACCAATGGTCAGGTGTCACAAGCAGAGGCCACAAATGCTTATCAGACCCAGTGGTCAGTAAAGAGAGAGCCACAAAGGAGCTTATCATGACCCAGCGGTCAGTGACAAGTAGAGGCCACAAAAGGGTGTTTACCAGACCCCAGTGGTCAGCGACAAACAGACCACAAAGCGTTTATCAGACCAGTGGTCAGGCAACAGAAGAAGAGGCCTGAGATTTATCAGACCCATGGTCAAGTTACAAGCAGAGGCCACAAACAAACCAAGTAAGGAATACAAGGTGATCAACCTATTGGTCAGGCAAGCAAGTAGAGGCCACAAAGGGTGTTTATCAGACCCCAGTGGATGGTCAGTGTTACAAATAAGTACAGGGTGTTTATCAGACCCTATGAGTCAGTGTTACAAGTAGAGGCCACAAAGGTGTTTATAGACCCAGTGGTCAATGTTACAAGTAGAGAGCCCACAAAGGGTGTTTATCAGACCCTGTGGTCAGTGTTACAAGTAGAGGCCACAAAGGGTGTTTATCAGACCCAGTGGTCAGTGTTACAGAGCAGAGGCCACAAAAGGGTGTTACAGCGGTCAGTGTACAAAGTAGAGGCCACAAAGGGTGCTATCAGACCCCAAAATTCAAGTGTTACAAGTAGAGACCCAAAGGGTGTTTAAAAAAACCACACAAAAACCTAGGGGACCCAGTGGTCAGTGTTACAAGTAGACCTGAGGGTGTTTATCAGACCCCAGTGGTCAGTGACACAAGTAGGAGCCTAAGGGTGCATCAGACCCAGTAAGCCAGTGTTACAAGAGAGCCACAAGGAGTGCTTATCAGACCCAGTGGTCAGTGTTACAAGTGAAACCACAAAGGGTGTTTATCAGACAGTGGCCATTACAGATAGAGGCCACAAGGGTGCTTATCAGACCCAGTGGTCAGTGTTACAAGAGAGGCCACAAAAGGGCGATTATCAGACCCCAGTGGCCAGTGTTACAAGTGAGGCCACAAAGAGGTGTTTATCAGACTGTGGTCAGTTACAAGAGAGAGGCCACAAGGGTTTAATCAGACCCAGTGTGTGTTACAGATAGAGGCCACAAGGGTGCTTATCAGACCCCAGTGGCCAGTGTTACAAGTAGAGGCCACAAGGGTGTTTATCAGACCCCAGTGGCCAGTGTTACAGTAGAGGCCACAAAAGGGTTTATAGACCCAGTGGCCAGTGTTCAGAAGCAGAGGCCACAAGGTGTTTATCAGACTCATGGTCAGTGTTACAAGCAGAGGCCAAAGGTTGTTTATCAGACCCAGTGGCCAGTGTTTAATACATTGTTTAAGTCTGTACATAGAAGTTTACTGACCTACTAAGATGACAAATGTGGACTGACTTTAGTGCATCAAACCATCTTGCCATCACAGATAAAATGATGTGCTATTATTATACAGTGTTTGGATCTCTGTCCATAAAGGGTTTAGCAATTAACATTCTAAGACGTAGTGTTGGAATGTGGCAACCATCTGGACACATACTTTACATTTAGTCTTGTTCACATCTGTCTGAGGACATACTGCCAGAGTGTGTGGCCAACAATACGTAACTA
>NW_024745614.1:0-20249 GCF_018991925.1 Homarus americanus | reverse complement strand
GGGCCCAGTATAACAAATTCCCCAGATCGAGCATATCAAAGTCCCCTGGTCGAGTATAGCAAAGGGCCCTGATCGAGTATGACAAAGTCCCCTGATCGAGTATAACAAAGTCCCCTTATCGAGTATAACAAAGTCCCCTGATCGAGTATAACAAAGGCCCCTGATCGAGTATAACAAAGTCCCCTGGTCGAGTATAACAAAGCCCCCACATCGAGTATAACAAAGTCCTCTGGTCAAGTATAAAAAAGTCCCCTGATCGAGTATAACATATCCCTGATCGAGTATAACAAAGTCTCCAGGCCCAGTATAACAAATTCCCCAGATCGAGCATAACAAAGTCCCTTGATCGATTATAACAAAGTCACCCAGACCGAGTATAACAAAGGCCTCTGGTCGAGTATAACAAAGTCCCCTGGTCGAGAATAACAAAGTCCCCTGATCGTAATATAACAAAGCCCCCTAGACGAGTATAACAAAGTCCTCTGGTCCAGTATAACCAAGTCCCCTGGACGAGTATAACAAAGTCCCCTGATCGAGTATAACAAAGTCTCCTTGTCCAGTATAACAAAGTCCCCTGATCGAGTATAACATATCCCCTCATAGAGTAAGACAAAGTCCCCTGACCGAGTGTAACAAAGTCCCCTGATCCTAATATAACAAAGCCCAATGGACGAGTATAACAAAGACCCCTGAACCGAGCATAACAAAGTCCCCTGATCGAGTATAACATATCCCCTGATCGAGTATAACAAAGTCCCTGGTGGAGTAAAACAAAGTCCCCTGGTCGAGTATGACAAAGTTTTCTAATCGAGTATAACAAAGGCCCATGGACGAGTATAACGAAGTCCTCTGATCGAGTATTACAAAGTCCCCTGATCGAGTATAACATATCCCCTGATCGAAGATACCAAAGTCGTCTGCTCGAGTATAAGAAAGTCCCCTGATCGAGTATAACAAAGTCCCCTGATTGAGTATAACAAAAGCCCCTCATCGAGTATAGCAAAGTCCATGGGTCAAATATAGGAAAGTCCACTGATCGATTATGACAATGTCCACTGGTCGAGTATAACAAAGCCCCCTCATCGAGTATAACAAATGGCCCCTAAGCGAGTATAACAAACTCCCCTGATTGAGTATAACAAAGTCCCCTGATCGAGTATAACAAAGTGTTCTGGTTGAGAATAACAAATTCCCTGATCGAGTATAAAAAAGTCCCCTGATCACATATAACAATGTCCCCTGGTCGAGTATAACAAAGTCCCCTGGTCGAGTATAACAAAGGCCCCTCATTGAGTATAACAAAGTCCATTGGTCAAGTATAAAAAAGTCCACTGGTCGAGTATAACAAAGTCCCCTGATCGAGTATAACAAAGTCCTCTGGTCGAGTATAAAAAAGTCCCCTGATGGAGTATAACAAAGTCCCCTCATCGAGTATAGCTAAGTCCCCAGATCGAGTATAACAAAGGCCCCTCATCGAGTATAACAAAGTCCATTGGTCAAGTATAAAAAAGTCCCCTGATCGAGTATAACAAAGTCCCCTGATAGAGTATAACAAAGTCCCCTGGTCGAGTATAGCAAAGTCCCCTCATCGAGTATAACAAAGCCTCCACATCGAGTATAACAAAGTCCCCTGATCGAGTATAACACAGCCCCCTGCTCGAGTATAAGAAAGTCCCCTGATCGAGTACAACAAAGTCCCTTGATCTAGTATAACAAAGGCCCCTGATCGAGTATAACAAAGGCCCCTCATCGATTATAACAAAGTTCCCTGATCGAGTATAACAAACCCGCCGAATCGAGGATATCAAAGTACCCAAGTCGAATAAAACAAAGTCCCCTGTTCGAGTCTAACAAAATCCGGTGATCGAGTATAACAAAGGCCCCTGGTCGAGTATAACAAAGTCCCCTGATCGAGTATAACAAAGCCCCCTGGTCGAGTATAACAAAGTCCCCTGATCGAGTATAACAAAGGCCCTGATCGAGTATAACAAAGTCCCCTGATCGAGTATAAAAAAGTCCCCTGGCCCGGTATAACAAAGTCCCCATATCGAGCATAACAAAGTACCCTGTACGATAATAACAAAGTCCCCTGGTTGAGTATAGCAAAGGGCCCTGATCGAGTAAGACAAAGTCCTCTGATCGAGTATAACAAAGTCCCCTGATCGAGTATAAAAAAGCCCCCTAGACGAGTATAGCAAAGTCCCCTGATCGAGTATAACAAAGTCCGCTGATTGAGTATAAAAAAGTCCCCTGGCCCAGTATAACAAAGTCCCCTGGTCGAGTATAGCAACGTCCCCTGATCGAGAAAAACAAAGCGTCTTCATCGAGTATAACAAAGTCCCCTAATCGAGTATAACAAAGACTCCTCTTCGAGTGTAACAAAGTTCATTGGTCAAGTATAAAAATGTTCCCTGGTCGACTATAACAAATTCCCCTGTTCGAGTATAACAAAGTCCCCTGGTCGAGTATAGCAAAGTCCCCTGATCGAATAAAACAAAGCCTCCTGATCGAGTATAACAAAGTCCCCTAATCGAGTATAACAAAGCCCCCTGCTCGAGTATAAAAAAGTCCCTAATCGAGTATAATAAAGGCTCCTGTTCGAGTATAACAAAGTCCCCTGATCGAGTGTAACAAAAGTCCCCTAATCGAGTATAAAAATGTTCTCTGGTCCATTGTAACAAAGCCCCCTGATCGAGTATAAAAAAGCCCCCTTGCCCAGAATAAAAAAGTCCCTAGATCGAGCATACCAAAGACCCCTCATCGATTATAACAAAGTCCCCCGGTCGAGTATAGCAAAGGGCCCTGCTCGAGTAAGAGAAAGTCCCCTGATCGAGTATAACAAAGTCCCCTGATCGAGTATTACATATCCCCTGATCGAATATAACAAAGTCCCTGGTGGAGTATAACAAAGTCCACTGATCGAGTATCACAAAGTCTCCTGGTCGAGTATATCAAAGTCTTCTAATCGAGTATAAAAAGGCCCCTCGTCGAGAATAACAAAGTCCCCGGATCGAGTGTAACATATCACCTGATCGAGTATAACAAAGTCTTCCGGTCGAGTATAACAAAGTCCCCTGATCGAGTAAGACAAATTCCCCTGATCAAGTACAAAAAAGTCCCCTGGTCGAGTATAACAAAGTCCCCTAATCGAGTATAACAAAGTCCCCTGGTCGACTATAGCAAAGTCCCCTGGTCGAGTATAATAAAGTCCCCTCATCGAGTATAACAAAGGCCCCTAATCGAGTATAACAAAGTCTCCTGATCGCATATAACAAAGTCCCCTGATCGAGTATAACAAAGTCCCCTGGTTGAGTATAACAAAGTCCCCTGATCGAGTATAACATATCTCCTGATTGAGTATCACAAAGTCCTCTGGTCGAGTATAAAGAAGTCCCCTGATCGAGTATAACAAAATCCCCTGGTCGAGTATAACAAAGTCCCCTCATCGAGTATAACAAAGTCAAATGGTCAAGTATAAAAAAGATCCCTGGTCGAGTATAACAAAGTCCCTTGATCGAGTATAACAATGTCCCCTGGTCGAGTATAACAAAGTCCCATGATCGAGTATAACAAAGTCCCCTGGTCCAGTATAACAAAGTCCCCTGATCGAGTATAACATATCCCCTGATCGAGTATTACAAAGTCTCCTGGCCCAGTATAACAAAGTCCCCAGATCGAGCGTAACAAAGTCCCCTGATCGATTATAACAAAGTCCCCAAGTCGAGTATATCAAAGGCCCTGATCGAATGAGACAAAGTCCCCTGATCGAGTATAACAAAGTCCCCTGATCGAGTATAACAAAGCCCCCTGGACGAGTATAACAAAGATCCCTGATCGTGTATAACAAAGTCCCCTGATCGAGTATTACATATCCCCTGATCGAATATAAGAAAGTCCCTGGTGGAGTATAAGAAAGTCCCCTGATCGAGTATCACAAAAGCCCCTAATCGAGTATAACAAAGTCTCCTGATCGCGTATAACAAAGTCCCCTGATCGAGTATAACAAAGGCCTCTGGTCGAGTATAACAAAGTCCCCTGATCGAGTGTAACAAAAGTCCCCTGATCAAGTATAACAAAGTCCCCTGATCGAGTATAAAAATGTCCCCTGGTCCAGTGTAACAAAGTCCCCTGATCGAGTATAAAAAAGTTCCTTGGCCCAGTATAACAAAGTTCCTAGATCAAGCATACCAAATTTCCCTGATCGAGTATAGCAAAGTCCCCTGATCGAGTATAACAAAGCCCCCTAGACGAGTATAACAAAGTTCTCTCATCTAGTATAACAAAGTCCCCTCATCGAGTATAACAAAGCCCCCTGGATGAGAATAACAAAGTTCACTGATCGAGTATAACAAAGTCCCCTGAACGAGTATAACAAAGTCCCCTGCTCCAGTATAACAAAGACCCCTGATCGAGTATAACATATCCCCTGATCGAGTATAACAACGTCTCCTGGCCCAGTTTAACAAATTCCCCAGATCGAGCATAACAAAGTCCCCTAATCGATTATAACAAAGTCCCCTGGTCGAGTATAACAAAGGTTCCTCATCAAGTAAGACAAAGTCCCCTCATCGAGTATAACATATCCCCTGATCGAGTATAACAAGTCCCTGGTGGAGTATAAGAAAGACCCCTGGTCGAGTATAACAAAGTTTTCTAATCGAGAATAACACAGGCCCCTGGTCGAGTATAACAAAGTCCTCTGATCAAGTATAACAAAGTCCCCTGATCGAGTATAACAAAGTCCCTTAATCAAGTATAACAAAGTCCCCTGATCGAGTATAACAAATTCCCCTGATCGAGTATAACATATCCCCTGATCGATTATAACAAAGTCCCCTGGTCGAGTATAACAAAGTCCCCTGTTCGAGTCTAACATTAAATCCCCTGATCGAGTATAACAAAAGTCCAGTGATCGAGTATAACAAAGTCCCCTGATCGAGTAAAAAAAAGTCCCCTGGCCCGGTATAACAAAGTCCCCATATCGAGCATAACAAAGTACCCTGATCGATTATAACAAAGTCCCCTGGTCGAGTATAGCAAAGGGCCCTGATCGAGTAAGACAAAGTCCACTGATCGAGTATAACAAAGTCACCTGATCGAGTATAAAAAAGCCCCCTAGACGAGTATAGCAAAGTCCCCTGATCGAGTATAACAAAGTCCGCTGATTGAGTATAAAAAAATCCCCTGGCCCAGTATAACAAAGTCCCCTGGTCGAGTATAGCAAAGTCCCCTGATCGAGAAAAACAAAGTGTCCTCATCGAGTATAACAAAGTCCCCTAATCGAGTATAACAAAGACCCCTCATCGAGTATAACAAAGTTCATTGGTCAAGTATAAAAATGTTCCCTGGTCGACTATAACAAATTCCCCTGTTCGAGTATAACAAAGTCCCCTGGTCGAGTATAGCAAAGTCCCCTCATCGAATAAGACAAAGCCTCCTGATCGAGTATAACAAAGTCCCCTAATCGAGTATAACAAAGCCCCCTGCTCGAGTATAAAAAAGTCCCTAATCGAGTATAACAAAGGCCACTGTTCGAGTATAACAAAGTCCCCTGATCGAGTGTAACAAAAGTCCCCTAATCGAGTATAACAAAGTCCCCTAATCGAGTATAAAAATGTCCTCTGGTCCATTGTAACAAAGACCCCTCATCGAGTATAAAAAAGCCCCCTTGCCCAGAATAAAAATGTCCCTAGATCGAGCATACCAAAGACCCCTCATCGATTATAACAAAGTCCCCCGGTCGAGTATAGCAAAGGGCCCTGCTCGAGTAAGACAAAGTCCCCTGATCGAGTATAACAAAGTCCCCTGATCGAGTATTACATATCCCCTGATCGAATATAACAAAGTCCCTGATGGAGTATAACAAAGTCCACTGATCGAGTATCACAAAGTCTCCTGGTCGAGTATAACAAAGTTTTCTAATCGAGTATAAAAAGGCCCCTCGTCGAGAATAACAAAGTCCCCGGATCGAATGTAACAAAGACCCCTCATCGAGTATAGCAAAGTCCGTTGGTCAAATATAGTAAAGTCCACTCATCGAGTATAACAAAGTCCCCCGATCGAGTATAACAAAGGCCTCTGGTGGAGAAAGACAAATTCCCCTGATCAAGTATAAAAAAGTCCCCTGGTCGAGTATAGCAAAGTCCCCTGGTCGAGTATAATAAAGTCCCCTCATCGAGTATAACAAAGGCCCCTAATCGAGTATAACAAAGTCTCCTCATCGCATATAACAAAGTCCCCTGATCGAGTATAACAAAGTCCCCTGGTTGAGTATAACAAAGTCCCTGATCGAGTATAACATATCTCCTGATTGAGTATAACAAAGTCCTCTGGTCGAGTATAAAGAAGTTCCCTGATCGAGTATAACAAAATCCCCTGGTCGAGTATAACAAAGTCCCCTCATCGAGTATAACAAAGTCCATTAGTCAAGTATAAAAAAGATCCCTGGTCGAGTATAACAAAGTCCCTTGATCGAGTATAACAATGTCCCCTGGTCGAGTATAGCAAAGTCCCCTGATCGAGTATAACAAAGCCTCCTGATCGAGTATAACACAGTCCCCTGATCGAGTATAACAAACTCCCCTGATCGAGTATAACAAAGGCTTTTGATCGAGTATAACAAAGCCCCCTGATCGAGTATAACAAAGTCCCTGATCGAGTATAACAAAATCCCATTATCGAGTACAACAAAGTCCCCTGGTCGAGTATAACAAAGTCCCCAGTTCGAGTCTATCAAAGTCCCCTTATCGAGTATAACAAATTCCCCTTATCGAGTATAACAAAGTTCCCTTATCGAGTATAACAAAGTCCCCTAATCGAGTATAACAAAGGCCCCTGGTCGAGTATAACAAAGTCCCCTGATCGAGTGTAACAAAAGTCCCTTGATCGAGTATAACAAAGTCCCCTGATCGAGTATAAAAATGTCCCCTGGACCAGTGTAACAAAGTCCCTTATCGAGTATAAAAAAGTTCTCTGGCCCAGTATAACAAAGTCCCTAGATCGAGCATACCAAAGTCCCCTGATCGTTTATAACAAAGTCCCCCGGTCGAGTATAGCAAAGGGCCCTGATCGAGTAAGACAAATTCCCTGATCGAATATAACAAAGTCCCCTGATCGAGTATAAAAAAGCCCATAGACGAGTATAACAAAGTATTCTGGTCAAGTATAACAAAGTCCCCTAATCGAGTATAACAAAGTCCCCTGGTCGACTATAGCAAAGTCCCCTGGTCGAGTATAACAAAGCCTCCTCATCGAGTATAACAAACTGCCCTAATCGAGTATAACAAAGTCCCCTAATCGAGTATAACAAAGTCCCTGGACGAGTATAACAAAGTTCCCTAAGAGAGAATAACAAAGTCCCCTGGTCGACTATAGCAAAGTCCCCTGGTCGAGTATAACAAAGGCCCCTCATCGAGTATAACAAAGTCCATTTGTCAAGTATAAAAAAGTTCACTGGTCGAGTATAACAAAGTCCCCTAATCAAGTATACCAAAGTCCCCTTTTCGAGTATAGCAAAGTTCCCTGATGGAGTATAACAAAGCCTCCTGATCGAGTATAACAAAGTCCCCTAATCGAGTATAACAAAGCCCCCTGCTCGAGTATAACGAAGTCCCCTGGTCGAGTATAGCAAAGTCCCCTCATCGAGTATAACAAAGCCTCCTCATCGAGTATAACAAAGTCCCCTGATCGAGTATAACAAAGCTCCCTGCTCGAGTATAACAAAGGCCCCTGATCGAGTCCAAAAAAGGCCTCTAATCGAGTATAACAAAGTCCCCTGATCTAGTATAACAAAGGCCCCTAATCGAGTATAACAAAGGCCCCTCATCGAGTATAAGAAAGTCCCCTGATCGAGTATAACAAAGCCGCATTATCGAGTATAACAAAGTCCCGTTGTCGAGTATAACATATCCCCTGATCGAGTATAACAAAGTCCCTGGTGGAGTATAACAAAGTCCCCTGGTCGAGTATAACAAAGTTTTCTAATCGAGCATAACAAAGGCCCCTTGTCGAGTATAACAAAGTCCTCTGATCAAGTATAACAAAGTCCCCTGATCGGTATAACAGAGTCCCCTAATCAAGTATAACAAAGTCCCCTGATCGAGTATAGCAAAGTCCTCTGTTCGAGTATAACATATCCCCTGATCGAGTATAACAAAGTCCTCTGGTCGAATATGACAAAGTCCCCTAATCGAGTACAACAAAGTCCCCTGGTCGAGTATAACAAAGTCCCCTGATCGAGTATAACAAAGACCCCTCGTCGAGTATAGCAAAGTCCATTGGTCAAATATAGGAAAGTCCACTGATCGAGTATGACAAAGTCTCCTGATCAAGTATAAAAAGTCCCCTGGTCGAGTAAAACAAAACCCCCTCATCAAGTATAACAAAGGCCCCTAATCGAGTATAACAAAGTCCCCTGATTGAGTATAACAAAGTCCCCTGATCGAGTATAACAAAGTCCTCTGGTTGAGTATAACAAAGTCCCCTGATCGAGTATAACATATCCCCTGATCGAGTATAACAAAGTCCTCTGGTCGAGTATAAAAAAGTCCCCTGATCGCGTATAACAAAGTCCCCTGGTCGTGTATAACAAAATCCCCTGATCGAATATAACAAAGTCCCCTCTACCGAGTATAACAAAGTCCCTTGATCGAGTATAACATATACCCTGATCAAGTATAACAAAGGCCCTGGTGGAGTATAACAAAGTCCCCTGGTCGAGTATAACAAAGTTTTCTAATCGAGCATAACAAAGGCCCCTGGTCAATTATATCAAAGTCCTCTGATCAAGTATAACAAAGTCCCCTAATCGAGTATAACAAAGTCCCCTAATCAAATATAACAATGTCCCCTGATCGAGTATAACAAAGTCCCCTGATCAAGCATAACATATCCCCTGATCGAGTATAACAAAGTCCCCTGATCGAGCATAACAAAGTCCCCTGGTCGAGTATAACAAAACCCCCTCATCAAATATAACAAAGGCCCCAAATCGAGTATAACAAAGTCCCCTATATGAGTATAACAAAGTCCTCTGGTTGAGTATAACAAAGTCCCCCGATCGAGTATAACATATCCCCTGATCGAGTATAACAAAGTCCTCTGGTCGAGTATAAAAATTTCCCTGATCGCGTATAACAAAGTCTCCTGGTCGTGTATAACAAAGTCCCCTGATCGAGCATAACAAAGGCCCCTCATTGAGTAGAACAAAGTCCATTGGTCAAGTATAAAAAAGTCCCCTGGTTCGAGTATAACAAAGTCCCCTAATCGAATATAACAAAGTCCTCTGGTCGAGTATAAAAAAGTCCCCTGATCGAGTATAACAAATTCCCCTGCTCGAGTATAACAAAGTCCCCTGATCGAGTATAACAAAGTCCCCTAATCGAATATAACAAAGTCCTCTGGTCAAGTTTAAAAAAGTCCCCTGGTCGAGTATAACAAAGTTCCCGGTTCGTTTATAACAAAGTCCCCTGGTCGAGTATAGCAAAGTCCCCTGATCAAGTATAACAAAGCCTCCTGATCGAGTATAACAAAGTCCCCTGATCGAATATAACAAAGCCCCCTGCTCGAGTATAAGAAAGTCACCTGATCGAGTATAACAAAGTCTCCTGATCGAGTATAACAAAGGCCCCTCATCGAGTCCAAAAAAGGCCCCTAATCGAGTGTAACAAAGTCCCCTGATCTAGTATAACAAAGGCCTCTGATCGAGTATAACAAAGTCCCCTGGTCGAGTATGACAAAGTCCCCTGTTCGAGTATAACAAAGTCCCCTGGTCGAGTATAGCAAAGTCCCCTGATCGAATATAACAAAGCGTCCTGATCGAGTATAACAAAGTCCCCTAATCGAGTATAACAAAGCCCCCTGCTCGAGTATGACAAAGTCCCCTGGTTGAGTATAGCAAAGTCCCTTGATCGAGTATAACAAAGTCCCCTAATCGAGTCCAAAAAGGCCTCTAATCGAGTATAACAAAGTCCCCTGATCTAGTATAACAAAGGCCCCTTATCGAGTATAACAAAGGCCCCACATCGAGTATAACAAAGTCCCCTTTTCGAGTATAACAAAGTCCCCTGGTAGAGTATAACAAAGTCCCCTATTCGAGTCTAACACAGTCCCCTTATCGAGAATAACAAATTCCCCTTATCGAGTATAACAAAGTCCCCATATCGAGTATAACAAAGTCCCCTAATCGAGTATAAAAAAGGCCCCTGGTCGAGTTTAACAAAGCCCCCTGATCGAGTGTAACAAAAGTCCCCTAATCGAGTATAACTAAGTCCCCTAATCGAGCATAAAAATGTCCTCTGGTTCAGTGTAACAAAGTCCCCTGATCGAGGATAAAAATGTCCTCTGGTCCAGTGTAACAAAGTCCCCTGATCGAGTATAAAAAAGCCCCCTTGCCCAGAATAACAAAGTCCCTAGATCGAGCATACCAAAGACCCTTGATCGATTGTAACAAAGTCCCCTGATCGAGTACAACAAAGTCCCCTCATCGAGTATAACAAAGCCCCCTGGATGAGAATAACAAAGTTCACTGATCGAGTATAACAAAGTCCTCTGATCAAGTATAACAAAGTCCCCTGCTCCAGTATAACAAAGTCCCCTGATCGAGTATAACATATCCCCTGATCGAGTATAACAACGTCTCCTGGCCCAGTTTAACAAATTCCCCAGATCGAGCATAACAAAGAACCCTAATCGATTATAACAAAGTCCCCTGGTCGAGTATAACAAAGGTTCCTCATCGAGTAAGTCAAAGTCCCCTCATCGAGTATAACAAAGTCCTCTGATGCTAGTATAACAAAGCCCCCTGGACGAGTATAACATATCCCCTGATCGAGTATAACAAAGTCCCCTGAACCGAGTATAACAAAGTCCCCTGATCGAGTATAACATATCCCCTGATCGAGTATAACAAGTCCCTGGTGGAGTATAAGAAAGTCCCATGGTCGAGTATAACAAAGTTCTCTAATCGAGCATAACACAGGCCCCTGGTCGAGTATAACAAAGTCCTCTGATCAAGTATAACAAACTCCCCTGATCGAGTATAACAAGTCCCCTAATCAAGTATAACAAAGTCCCCTGACCGAGTATAACAAAGTCCCCTGATCGAGTATAACATATCCCCTGATCGATTATAACAAAGTCCCTTGGTCGAGTATAACAAAGTCCCCTGTTCGAGTCCAACATTAAATCCCCTGATCGATTATAACAAAAGTCCAGTGATCGAGTATAACAAAGTCCCCTGATCGAGTATAAAAAAGTCCCCTGGCCCGGTATAACAAAGTCCCCATATCGAGCACAACAAAGTACCCTGATCGATTATAACAAAGTCCCCTGGTCGAGTATAGCAAAGGGCCCTGATCAAGTAAGACAAAGTCCTCTGATCGAGTATAACAAAGTCCCCTGATCGAGTATAACAAAGTTCCCTTTAGAGTATAACAAAGTCCCCTGATCGAGTATAACAAAGTCCCCTTGTTGAGTATAACAAAGTCCCTTGATCAAGTATAACATATTCCATGATTGTGTATAACAAAGTCCTCTGGTCGAGTATAAAAAAGTCCCCTGATCGAGTATAACAAAGTCCCCTGGTCGAGTATAACAAAGTCCCCTCATCGAGTAAAACAAATGCCCTTCATCGAGTATAACAAAGTCCATTGGTCAAGGATAAAAAAGTTCCCTGGTCGAGTATAACAAAGTCCACTAATCGAGTATAACAAAGTCCCCTGGTCGAGTATAGCAAAGTCCCCTGATCGAGTATAACAAAGCCTCCTCATCGAGTATAACAAAGTCCCCTAATCGAGTATAACAAAGCCCCCTACTCGAGTATAACAAAGTCCCCTGGTCGAGTGTAGCAAAGTCCCCTGATCGAGTAAAACAAAGCCTCCTGATCGAGTATAACAAAGTCCCCTGATCGAGTATAACAAAGCCCCCTGCTCGAGTATAACAAAGTCCCCTGATTGAGTCCAAAAAAGGCCTCTAATCGAGTATAACAAAGTCCCCTGATCTAGTATAACAAAGGCCCCTCATCGAGTATAACAAAGGCCCCACATCGAGTATAAGAAGGTCCCCTGATCGAGTATAACAAAGTCCCCTGTTCGAGTCTAACAAAGTCCCCTTATCGAGTATAACAAATTCCCCTTATCGAGTATAACAAAGTCCCCTTATCGAGTATAACAAAGTCCCCTAATCGAGTATAACAAAGTTTCCTGATCGAGTTTACCAAAAGTCCCCTGATCGAGAATAACAAAGTCCCCTAATCGAGCATAAAAATGTCCCCTGGTCCAGTGTAACAAAGTCCCCTGATCGAGTATAACAAAGTCCCATAATCAGGTATAACAAAGTCCCCTGATCGAGTATAACAAAGCCGCCTGATCGAGTATAACATATCCTCTGATCGAGTATAACAAAGTCCTCTGGTCGAGTATGACAAAGTCCCCTGGTCGAGTATAACAAAGTCCCCTGATCGAGTATAACCAAGGCCCCTCATCGAGTTTAGCAAAGTCCATTGGTCATATATAGGAAAGTCCACTGATCGAGTATAACAAAGTCCCAGATCAAGCATAACAATGTCCCCTGATCGATTATAACAAAGTCTCCTGGTCGAGAATAGCAAAGGGCCCTGCTCGAGTAAGACAAAGTCCCCTGATCGAGTATAACAAAGTCCCCTAATCGAGTATAACAAAGCCCCCTGGACGTGTATAACAAAGTTCCCTGATCGAGTATAACAAAGTCCCATGTTCGAGTATAACAAAGTCCCCTGGTCCAGTATAACAATGTCCCCAGATCGAGCGTAACAAAGTCCCCTAATCGATTATAACAAAGTCCCCAGATCGAGTATAACAAAGGCCCTGATCGAATGAGACAAAGTCCCCTGATCGAGTATAACAAAGCCCCCTGGCCGAGTATAACAAAGATCCCTGATCGTGTATAACAAAGTTCCCTGATCGAGTATTACATATCCCCTGATCGAATATAAGAAAGTCCCTAGTGGAGTATAAGAAAGTCCCCTGATCGAGTATCACAAAGGCCCCTAATCGAGTATAACAAAGTCTCCTGATCGCGTATAACAAAGTCCCGTGATCGAGTATAACAAAGGCCCCTGGTCGAGTTTAACAAAGTCCCCTGCTCGAGTGTAACAAAAGTCCCCTGATCAAATATAACAAATTCCCCTGATCGAGTATGAAAATGTCCCCTGGTCCAGTGTAACAAAGTCCCCTGATCGAGTATAAAAAAGTTCCCTGGCCCAGTATAACAAAGTCCCTAGATCAAGCATACCAAATTTCCCTGATCGAGTATAGCAAAGTCCCCTGATCGAGTATAACAAAGCCCCCTAGACGAGTATAACAAAGTTCTCTCATCGTGTATAACAAAGTCCCCTCATCGAGTATAACAAAGCCCCCTGGATGAGAATAACAAAGTTCACTGATCGAGTATAACAAAGTCCCCTGAACGAGTATAACAAAGTCCCCTGCTCCAGTATAACAAAGACCCCTGATCGAGTATAACATATCCCCTGATCGAGTATAACAACTTCTCCTGGCCCAGTTAAACAAATTCCCCAGATCGAGCATAACAAAGTCCCCTAATCAATTATAACAAAGTCCCCTGGTCGTGTATAACAAAGGTTCCTCATCAAGTAAGACAAAGTCCCCTCATCGAGTATAACAAAGTCCTCTGATGCTAGTATAACAAAGCCCAGTGGACGAGTATAACAAAGTCCCCTGAACCGAGTATAACAAAGTCCCCTGAACGAGTATAGCATATCCCCTGATCGAGTATAACAAGTCCGTGGTGGAGTATAAGAAAGTCCCCTGGTCGAGTATAACAAAGTTTTCTAATCGAGCATAACACAGGCCCCTGGTCGAGTATAACAAAGTCCTCTGATCAAGTATAACAAAGTCCCCTGATCGAGTATAACAAAGTCCACTGATTGAGTATAAAAAAGTCCCCTGGCCCAGTATAACAAAGTCCCCTGGTCGAGTATAGCAAAGTCCCCTGATCGAGAAAAACAAAGCGTCCTCATCGAGTATAACAAAGTCCCCTACTCGAGTATAACAAAGACCCCTCATCGAGTATAACAAAGTTCATTGGTCAAGTATAAAAATGTTCCCTGGTCGACTATAACAAATTCCCCTGTTCGAGTATAACAAAGTCCCCTGGTCGAGTATAGCAAAGTCCCCTGATCGAATAAGACAAAGCCTCCTGATCGAGTATAACAAAGTCCCCTAATCGAGTATAACAAAGCCCCCTGCTCGAGTATAAAAAAGTCCCTAATCGAGTATAACAAAGGCCCCTGTTCGAGTTTAACAAAGTCCCCTGTTCGAGTGTAACAAAAGTCCACTAATCGAGTATAACAAAGTCCCCTAATCGAGTATAAAAATGTCCTCTGGTCCATTGTAACAAAGCCCCCTTGCCCAGAATAAAAAAGTCCCTAGATCGAGCATACCAAAGACCTCTCATCGATTATAACAAAGTCCCCCGGTCGAGTATAGCAAAGGGCCCTGATCGAGTAAGACAAAGTCCACAAATCGAGTATAAAAAAGTCCCCTGATCGAGTATAACAAAACCCCCTGGATGAGTATAACAAAGTTCCCTGATCGAGTATAACAAAGTCCCCTGATCGAGTATAACAAAGTCCCCTGCTCCAGTATAACAAAGTCCCCTGAACGAGTATAACATATCCCCTGATCGAGTATAACAACGTCTCCTGGCCCAGTTTAACAAAGTCCCCAGAACGAGCATAACAAAGTCCCCTAATCAATTATAACAAAGTCCCATGGTCGAGTATAACAAAGGGCCCTGATCGAGTAAGACAAACTCCCCTCATCGAGTATAACAAAGTCCTCTGATGCTAGTATAACAAAGCCCCCTGGACGAGTATAACAAAGTCCCCTGAACCGAGTATAACAAAGTCCCCTGATAGAGTATAACATATCCCCTGATCGAGTATAACAAGTTCCTGGTGGAGTATAACAAAGTCCCCTGGTCGAGTATAACAAATTCCTCTGATCAAGTATAACAATGTCCCCTGATCGAGTATAACAAAGTCCCCTGATCGGGTATAACATATCCCTTGATCGAGTATAACAAAGTTCCCTGGTCGAGTATAACAAAGTCCCTTGATAGAGTATAACAAAGACCCCTCATCGAGTATTGCAAAGTCCATCGGTCAAATATAGGAAAGTCCACTGATCGAGTATGACAAAGTCCCCTGATCAAGTATAAAAAAGTTCCCTGGTCGAGTATAACAAAGTCCCCTGATCGAGTATAACATATCCCCTGATCGAGTATAACAAGTCCCTGGTGGAGTATAACAAAGTCCCCTGGTCGAGTATAACAAAGTTTTCTAATCGAGCATAACAAAGGCCCCTGGTCGAGTATAACAATGTCCTCTGATCAAGTACAACAGAGTCCCCTGATCGAGTATAACAAAGTCCCCTAATCAAGTATAACAAAGTCCCCTGATCGAGTATAACATAGGTCTCTGATCGAGTATAACATATCCCCTGATCAAATATAACAAAGTCCCCTGGTCGAGTATAACAAAGTCCCCAGTTCGAGTCTAACATTAAATCCCCTTATCGAGAATAACATATTCCCCATATCGAGTATAGCAAAGTCCCCTTATCGAGGATAACAAAGTCCCTGATCGAGTATAACAAAGGCGTCTGGTCGAGTATAACAAAGTCCTCTGATCAAGTATAACAAAGTCCCCTGATCGAGTATAACAAAGTCCCCTAATCAAGTATAACAAAGTCCCCTGATCGAGTATAACAAAGTCCCCTGGTCGAGTATAACAAAGTCCCCTGTTCGAGTCTAACATTAAATCCCCTTATCGAGTATAACATATTGCCCTTATCGAGTATAACAGTCCCTTATCGAGTATAACAAAGTCCCCTGATCGAGTATAACAAAGGCCTCTGGTCGAGTATAAAAAAGTCCCCTGATCGAGTATAACAAAACTCCAGTGATCGAGTATAACAAAGTCCCTTGATCGAGTATAAAAAAATCCTCTGGTCCAGTATAACAAAGTCCCCTGATCGAGTACAAAAAAGTCCCCTGGCCCGGTATAACAAAGTCCCCATATCGAGCATAACAAAGTCCCCTGATCGATTATAACAAAGTCCCCTGGTCGAGTATAGCAAAGGGCCCTGATCATGTAAGACAAAGTCCTCTGATCGAGTATAACAAAGTCCCCTGATCGAGTATAACAAAGTCCCCTGATCGAGTATAACAAAGTCCCCTGATCGAGTATAACAAAGTCCCCTGGTCCAGTATAACAAAGTCCCCTGATCGAGTTTAACAAAGTCCCCTGATCGAGTATAACAAAGCCTCCTAATCGAGTATAACAAAGTCCCCTAATCGAGTATAACAAAGGCCCCTCATCGAGTATAACAAAGTTCATTGGTCAAGCATAAAAAAGTTCTCTGGTCGAGTACAACAAAGCCCCCTGTTCGAGTATAACAAAGTCCCCTAGTCAAGTATAGCAAAGTCCCCTGATCGAATAAAACAAAGCCTCCTGATCGATTATATCAAAGTCCCCTAATCGAGTATAACAAAGCCCCCTGGTCGATTATAACAATGTCCCCTGGTCGAGTATAGTAAGTCCCCTGACCGAGTACAACAAAGCCTCCTGATCGAGTATAACAAAGTCCCCTGATCGAGTATAATAAAGCCCCCTCCTCGAGTATAACAAAGTCCCCTAATCGAGTCCAAAAACGGCCTCTAATCGAGTATAACAAAGTCCCCTGATCTAGTATAACAAAGGCCCTTGATCGAGTATAACAAAGGCCCCTCATCGAGTATAAGAAAGTCCCCGGATCGAGTATAACAAAGCCGCCTAATCGAGTATAACAAAGTCTTCTGGTCGAGTATAACAAAGTCCCCTGTTCGAGTCTAACAAAGTCCCCTTATCGAGTATAACAAATTCCCCTTATCGAGTATAACAAAGTCCCCATATCGAGTATAACAAAGTCCCCTAATCGAGTATAATAAAGGCCCCTGGTCGAGGATCACAAAGTCCCCTGATCGAGGGTAACAAAAGTCCCCTAATCGAGTATAACAAAGTCCCCTAATCGAGTATGAAAATGTCCTCTGGACCAGTGTAACAAAGTCCCCTGATCGAGTATAAAAAAGTCCCCTGATCGAGTATAACAAAGCCTCCTGATCGAGTATAACAAAGTCCCTAATCGAGTATAACAAAGGCCCCTCATCGAGTATAACAAAGTTCATTGTTCAGGAATAAAAAAGTTTTCTGGTCGAGTATAACAAAGTCCCCTGATCGAGTATAAAAAAGCCCCCTAGACGAGTATAACAAAGTCCCCTGATCGAGTATAACATAGTCTCCTAATCGAGTATAACAAAGTTCCCTGGTCCAGTATAACAAAGTCCCCTGATCGAGTATAACAAAGTCCCCTGATCGAGTATAACAAAGCCTCCTGATCGAGTATAACAAAGACCCCTAATCGAGTATAACAAAGGCCCCTCATCGAGTATAACAAAGTTCATTGGACAGGTATAATAAAGTTCTCTGATCGAGTATAACAAAGTCCCCTAATCGAGTATAACAAAGCCCCCTGCTCGAGTATAAAAAAGTCCCTAATCGAGTATAACAAAGGCCCCTGTTCGAGTATAACAAAGTCCCCTGATCGAGTGTAACAAAAGTCCCCTAATCGAGTATAACAAAGTACCCTAATCGAGTATAAAAATGTCCTCTGGTCCATTGTAACAAAGCCCCCTGAGCGAGTATAAAAAAGCCCCCTTGCCCAGAATAAAAAAGTCCCTAGATCGAGCATACCATAGACCCCTCATCGATTATAACAAAGTCCCCCGGTCGAGTATAGCAAAGGGCCCTGATCGAGTAAGACAAAGTCCCCTGATCGAGTATAACAAAGTCCCATAATCGAGTATAACAAAAACCCCTGGACGAGTATAACAAAGTTCCCTGATCGAGTATAACAAAGTCCCCTGATCGAGTATAACAAAGTCCCCTGCTCCAGTATAAAAAAGTCCCCTGAACGAGTATAACATATCCCCTGATCGAGTATAACAACGTCTCCTGGCCCAGTTTAACAAAGTCCCCATAACGAGCATAACAAAGTCCCCTAATCAATTATAACAAAGTCCCATGGTCGAGTATAACAAAGGGCCCTGATCGAGTAAGACAAACTCCCCTCATCGAGTATAACAAAGTCCTCTGATACTAGTATAACAAAGCCCCCTGGACGAGTATTACAAAGTCCCCTGAACCGAGTATAACAAAGTCCCCTGATCGAATATAACATATCCCCTGATCGAGTATAACAAGTTCCTGGTGGAGTATAACAAAGTCCCCTGGTCGAGTATAACAAATTCCTCTGATCAAGTATAACAAAGTCCCCTGATCGAGTATAACAAAGTCCCCTAATCAAGTATAACAAAGTCCCCTGATCGAGTATAACAAAGTCCCCTGATCGGGTATAACATATCCCTTGATCGAGTATAACAAAGTTCCCTGGTCGAGTATAACAAAGTCCCTTGATAGAGTATAACAAAGACCCCTCATCGAGTATTGCAAAGTCCATCGGTCAAATATAGGAAAGTCCACTGATCGAGTATGACAAAGTCCCCTGATCAAGTATAAAAAAGTTCCCTGGTCGAGTATAACAAAGTCCCCTGATCGAGTATAACATATCCCCTGATCGAGTATAACAAGTCCCTGGTCGAGTATAACAAAGTTTTCTAATCGAGCATAACAAAGGCCCCTGGTCGAGTATAACAAAGTCCTCTGATCAAGTACAACAAAGTCCCCTTATCGAGTATAACAAAGTCCCCTAATCAAGTTTAACAAAGTCCCCTGATCGAGTATAACAAAGTTCTCTGATCGAGTATAACATATCCCCTGATCGAATATACCAAAGTCCTTGGTCGAGTATAACAAAGTCCCCAGTTCGAGTGTAACATTAAATCCCCTTATCGAGAATAACATATTCCCCTTATCGAGTATAGCAAAGTCCCCTTATCGAGTATAACAAAGTCCCTGATCGAGTATAACAAAGCGTTCGGTCGAGAGCAATTGAAAGTCCTCTGATCAAGTATAACAAAGTCCCCTGATCGAGTATAACAAAGTCCCCTGATCAAGTATAACATATCCCCTGATCGAGTATAACAAAGTCCCCTGGTCGAGTATAACAAAGTCCCCTGTTCGAGTCTAACATTAAATCCCCTTATCGAGTATAACATATTGCCCTTATCGAGTATAACAAAGTCCCCTTATCGAGTAAAACAAAGTCCCCTGATCGAGTATAACAAAGGCCTCTGGTCGAGTATAAAAAAGTCCCCTGATCGAGTGTAACAAAAGTCCAGTGATCGAGTATAACAAAGTCCCTTGATCGAGTATAAAAAAATCCTCTGGTCCAGTATAACAAAGTCCCCTGATCGAGTACAAAAAAGTCACCTGGCCCGGTATAACAAAGTCCCCATATCGAGCATAACAAAGTCCCCTGATCGATTATAACAAAGTCCCCTGGTCGAGTATAGCAAAGGGCCCTGATCATGTAAGACAAAGTCCTCTGATCGAGTATAACAAAGTCCCCTGATCGAGTATAACAAAGTCCCCTAATCGAGTATAACAAAGGCCCCTCATCGAGTATAACAAAGTTCATTGGTCAAGTATAAAAAAGTTCTCTGGTCGAGTATAACAAAGCTCCCTGTTCGAGTATAACAAAGTCCCCTACTCAAGTATAGCAAAGTCCCCTCATCGAATAAAACAAAGCCTCCTGATCGATTATAACAAAGTCCCCTAATCGAGTATAACAAAGCCCTCTGGTCGAGTATAACAATGTCCCCTGGTCGAGTAGAGTAAAGTCCCCTGACCGAGTACAACAAAGCCTCCTGATCGAGTATAACAAAGCCCCCTGATCGAGTATAAACAAGCCCCCTGGTCGAGTATAACAAAGTCCCCTGATCGAGTATAACAATGTCCCATTATCGAGAATAACAAAGGCACCTGATCGAGAATAACAAAGGCTCCTCATCGAGTATAACAAAGTCCCCTGATCGAGTATAATAAAGTCCCCTTATCAAGAATAACAAAGCCCCTGATCGAGTATAACAAAGCCCTCTGATCGAGTATATCAAAGCCCATGATCGAGTATAAAAAAGTCCCTTGATCGAGTATAACAAAGTCCCTTTATCGAGTATAATAAATCCCCCTGATCGAGTATTACAAAGTACCCTGGTCGAGTATAACAAATACCCCTGTCGAGTATAACAAA
>NW_024745613.1:0-31162 GCF_018991925.1 Homarus americanus | reverse complement strand
GTGTGGTCTTGTTCACCCTGATGCTGGACCTACACACTCCCTCCTGTGTGGTCTTGTTCACCCTGATGCTAAACCTACACCCTCACTCCTGTGTTGTCTTGTTCACCCTTAAGCTGGACCTACACCCTCCCTCCTGTGTGGTCTTGTTCACCCTGATGCTGGACCTACACTCTCCCTCCTGTGTGGTCTTATTCACCCAGATGCTAAACCTACACCCTCACTCCTGTGTTGTCTTGTTCACCCTGATGCTGGACCTACACCCTCCCTCCTACAACCTACACCCTCCCTCCTGTGTGACCTTGTTCACCCTGATGCTGGACCTACACCCTCCCTCCTGTGTGGTCTTGTTCACCGTGATGCTATACCTACACCTTCCCTCTTGTGTGGTCTTGTTTACCCTGAAACTGGACGTACACACTTCCTCCCTTCTGTGTGATCTTGTTCACCCTGATGCTGGACCTACGCCCTCCCTTCCTACCTCCTGTATGGTCTTGTTCACCCTGATGCTGGACCAACACCCTCCCTCTTGTGTGGCGTTGTTCACCCTGATGCTGGACCTACACCCTTCCTCGTGCGTGGACTTGTTAACGGTGATGCTGGACCAACACCCTTCCTTCTGTGTGGACTTGTTAACGGTGATGCTGGACCTACACCCTCCCTACCTCCCTCCCTCCTGTGTGACTTGTTAACGGTGATGCTGAGCAACACCCTTCCTTCTTGTGGACTTGTTAACGGTGATGCTGGACTCTGCACCTCCCTCCTGTGTGGACTTGTTCACGGTGATGCTGGACCTACACCCTTCCTCGTGCGTGGACTTGTTAACGGTGATGCTGGACCAACACCCTTCCTTCTGTGTGGACTTGTTAACGGTGATGCTGGACCAACACCCTCCCTCCTGTGTGGACTTGTTAACGGTGATGCTGGACCTACACCTTCCCTTCTGTGTGATCTTTTTCACCCTGAAACTGGATCTACACCCTCACCCCCTCCTGTGTGGTCTTGTTCACCCTGATGCTAAACCTACACCCTCCCTCCTGTGTGTTCTTGTTCACCCTGATGCTAGACCTACACCCTCCCTCGTGTTTGGTCTTGTTCTCGGTGATGCTGGACCTACACCCTCCCTCTTGTGTGGTCTAGTTCACCCTTGTGCTGGACCTACACCCTCCGTCCAGTGTGGTCTTGTTCTCCCTGACGCTGAACCTACAAGCTTCCTCCTGTGTGATCTTGTTCACCCTGATACTGGACCTACACCCTCCCTCCTGTGTGGTCTTGTTCACCGTGATGCTAGACCTACACCTTCCCTCCTGTGTGGTCTTGTTCACCCTGAAACTGGACGTACACCCTTCCTCCCTCCTGTGTGATCTTGTTCACCATGATGCTGGACCAACACCTTCCCTTCCTCCCTCCTGTGTGGTCTTGTTCTCCCTGATGCTGGACCTACACCCTCCCTCCGGGGTGTTCTTGTTCACGGTGAGGCTGGACCTACACCCTCCCTCTTGTGTGATCTAGTTCATCCTTGTGCTAGACCTACACCCTCCGTCTTTTGTGGTCTTGTTCACCCTGATGGTTGACTTACACCCTCCCTCCTGTGTGATCTTGTTCACCCTGAAACTGGACCTACACCCTCCCTCCCTCCTGTATGGTTTTGTTCACCCTGATGCTGGACCTACACCCTCCCTCCTGTGTGGTCTTGTTCACCCTGATGCTGGACCTACACCCTTCCTCCTGTGTCGTCTTGTTCTCCCTGATGCTGGACCTACGCCCTCCCTCCTGTGTGGTCTTGTTCACCCTGATGCTGGACCTACACCCTCCCTCCTGTGTGGTCTTGTTCACCCTGATGCTGGACCTACACCCTCCCTCCTGTGTCGTCTTGTTCACCCTGATGCTGGACCTACACCCTCCCTCCTGTGTGGTCTTGTTCACCCTGATGCTGGACCTACACCCTCCCTCCTGTGTCGTCTTGTTCACCCTGATGCTGGACCTACACCCTCCCTCCCTGTGTCTTATTCACCCTGATGCTGGTCCCTCCTGTGTGGTCTTGTTCTCCCTCCTGCTGGACCTACACCCTCCCTCCTGTGTGGTCTTGTTCACCCTGATGCTGGACCTACACCCTCCCCTCACCCTGTGTGGTCTTGTTCACCCTGATGCTGGACCTACACCCTCCTTCTGTGTGATATTCACCCTGTGCTGGACCTGCAACCTCCCTCCTGTGTGGTCTTGTTCACCCTGATGCTGGACCTACACCCTCCCTCCTGTGTGGTCTTGTTCTCCCTGATGCTGGACCTACACCCTCCCTCCGTCTTGTTCACCCTGCCTGTGTGGTCTTGTTCACCCTGATGCTGAACCTACACCCTCCCTCTTGTGTGGTCTTGTTCTACCCTGATGCTGGACCTACACCCTCCCTCCTGTGTGGTCTTGTTCACCCTGATGCTGGACCTACGCCCTCCCTCCCCTGTGTGTCGTCTTGTTCTCCCTGATGCTGGACCTACGCCCTCCCTCCTGTGTGGTCTTGTTCTCCCTGATGCTGGACCTACACCCTCCCTCCTGTGTGGTCCTGTGTTCACCCTGATGCTGGACCTACGCCCTCCCTCCTGTGTGGTCTTGTTCACCCTGATGCTGGACCTACACCCTCCCTCCTGTGATGTCGCGTTTAACGCCTCCTGAAAAACATTTAACGCCTTTTAAATTTGGTTTAACGCCATTTGAAATTAGTTTAACGCCACGTGGTGGCTCAGTGTCTGTGGTGGGGGCGCAGTGGTGGTGGGGCTGTGGTGTTGCTGTGGTGGGGCGGTATGTCATTGGATGTGGTGGGGCTGTGGTGGGTCAGTGGTTGTGGTCGGGGTGTCTTGGTGGCGCAGTTACAGTGGTGCTGGCTAATTGCAGTGGTGATGGTGGTGTGGCGGCGGTCGGGCAGTGGATGTGGTGGGGCATTGATGGTGGCGCGGTGGTGGTGGTGCAGTGGTGTGGTGGGGCTGTGGTGGTGGTGCAGTTGCAGTGGGGGTGGGGCAGTGGCTGTGGTGGGGCTGTGGTGGTAGCGCGGTGGTGGTGGCGGTCAGTGGTTCTGGTGGGGCAGTGGTGTGGCGGCGGTTGTGGTGGGACAGTGGTGGTGGAGCAGTGGTGGGGCAGTGGTGGTGGTGAGTCAGTGATGGAGCAGTGGTGGTGGGGCGGTGGGGTGGCGGAGCAGTGGTGGGGCCGTTGCCTAGCAATAGTGGTGGGGCAGTTGCTGTGGTGGGTCACTGGTTGTGGTAGGGCAGTGGCTGTGGTGGGTCAGTGGTTGTGGTAGGGCAGTGGCTGTGTTGGGGCAGTGGCTGTGGTGTGGAGTCAGTGGCTCACGTGGTGCTGTGGTTGTGGCGCAGTTGCAGTGGTGGTTGTGATGGATCTGTGGCTGTGGTCGTGTTGGGTCAGTGGTGGATCTGTGGTGGTGTTGGGTCAGTGGCTGTGGTGGGTCAGTGGCTGTGGTGGTGGTGGGGGGTCACTGGTTGTGGTGGGTCACTGGCCATGGTGGGTCACTGGCTGTGGTGGGTCACTGGCTGTGGTGGGGCAGTGACTGGGCTGGAGCAGTGGTTAGGCAGTAGTGGTGGTGGGGCAGTGGCAGAGCAGTGGTGGTGGTGGGGCAGTGGCGGAGCAGTGGTGGTGGTGGGGCAGTGACGGAGCAGTGGTGGTCGTTGGTGGGGCAGTGGCGTAGAAGTGGTTGTGGTAGAGCAGTGGCGGCACAGTGGTGGAGGCGGGTCAGTGGTGGAGCGGTGGCGGGTCAGTGGAGGTGGCGGAGCAGTGGCTGTGTTGGGGCAGTGGTGTGGCGGCGGTGGGACAGTGTTAGCGGAGCAGTGTTGGGGCAGTGGTTGTGGTGGGTCAGTGGCGGAGCAGTGGTGGTGGAGTGGTAGTGGTGGTGGTGGTGGGGTAGTGGTGGTGGGGATGTGGCGATGGTGGGGCAGTGGTGCAGTGGCTGTGGTGTGGCAGTGGGGCTGTGATGGTGGTGGGGCAGTGGTTTTGCTGGGGCTGTGGTGGGTCAGTGGCTGTGGTGGGGCAGTGGTGGTGTGGCGGCAGTGGTGATGGTAGGTCATTGGCTGTGGTGTGGCTGTGGTGGGGTTGCGGAGCAGTGACTGGTGGTGGTGGAGCAGTTGCAGTGGTGCTGGTGGTGGGGCAGTGGCTGTGGTGGGGTGTCAGTGGCTCTGGTGGGGCAGTGGCGCAGCAGTGGCTGTGATGGGGGGTCAGTGGCTGTGGTGGGTCAGTGGTGGTGGCGCATTTGCAGTGGTGGAGCGGTGGTGTGGAAGTGGTGTGGTGGGGCAGTGGCTGTAGTGGTGGCAGTAGTGTGGTGGGACAGTGGTGGAGGTGGTTGGGCGGCAGTGGTGTGGTGGTGGAGCAGTGGTATGGCGGTGGTAGTGGGGCAGTGGCTGTGGTGGGGCGGTTGCAGTGGTGGTGGTGTTGCAGTAGCTGTGGTGGGGCAGTGGTGGTGGAGTTGCTGTAGTGGGGCAGTGGTGGTGGCGCATTTGCAGTGGTGGCGCAGTGGTGTGGAAGTGGTGTGGTGGGGCAGTGGTGGTGGTGGGTCAGTGGTGGAGGTGGTTGGGCGGCAGTGGTGTGGTGGTGGTGGTGGAGCAGTGGTGGTGGCGGGACAGTGGCGGAGCATTGGTGGTGGTGGGGCAGTGGAGTAGAAGTGGCTGTGGTGGGGCGGTGGCGGAGCAGTGGCGGCGGTGGGGCAGCGGTGGTGGTGGCGGGACAGTGGTAGCGGAGCAGTGGTGGGGCTGTGGTTGTGGTGGGGCAGTGGTGGTGGTGTGGTGGTGGGGATGTGGTGGTGGTGAGGTGGCGGAGCAGGAGTGGTGGTGGTGGGGCAGTGGCGGAGCCGCTGGGGTGGTGGTGGTGAGTCAGTGACGGTGCAGTGATGGTGTAGTGTCGGTGCGTTAGTGGTGGTGAGGTTGTGGTTCTGGTGGGGTGGCGGAGCATTGGCAGTGGTGGTGGGGATAGGCCAATGATTGTGGTAGGGCTGTGGCTGTGGTGGGGGGTCAGTGGCTCTGGTGGGGCTGTCGTTGTGGCGCAGTTGCAGTGATGGTGGGGCAGTGGTGTAGTGGTGGTGGGGCAGTGGTGTAGTGGTGGTGGGTCAGTGGGGTTGGTGGGGCAGTGGTGTTGGTGAGACAGTGGTGTTGTGGTGGGGCAGTGGTGGTGTGGCGGCAGTGGTGGTGGTAGGTCAGTGGCTGTGGTGTGGCTATGGTGGGGTTGCGAAGCAGTGAGTGGTGGTGGTGGGGCAGTTGCAGTGGTGCTGGTGGTGGGGCAGTGGCTGTGAAGGGGGTCAGTGGCTGTGGTGGGTCTGTGGTGGTGGCGCATTTGCAGGTGGTGGAGCGGTGGTGATGGGGCAGTGGCTGGGGCAGTGGCTGTTGTGGGGGGTGAGTGGCTCTATTGGGGTAGTGGCGGAGCAGTGGTTGTGGTGAGGGGTCAGTGGCTGTGATGGGGGGTCAGTGGCTGTGATGGGGGGTCAGTGGTTGTAGTGGGAGTCTTTGGCTGTGGTGGGGCTGTGGTTGTGGCGCGGTGGTGGGCCAGTGGCTGTAGTGGGGCAGTGTTGTTTTGGGGCAGTGGTGTGGTGGTGGGGCAGTGGGTGGTGGTAGGTCAGTGGCAGTAGTGTGGTGGTGGTGGGGCAGTTGGCTGTGGTGGGGCAGTGGTGATGTTGGGTCAGTGGCGGAGCAGTGGCTGTGGTGGGACAGTGGTGGTGTTGGGTCAGTGGCGGAGCAGTGGCTGTGGTGGGGCAGGGGTGAGTCAGTGGTGGTGGTGGGGCAGTGGTGTGACAGTGGTGCTGGTGAGTCAGTGACTGAGCAGTGGTGGTGGTGGTGTGGTGGCGGTGGGTTAGTGGTGGTGAGACAGTGGTTGTGGTGGGGTGGCGGAGCAGTGGTGGTGGTGGGGCAGTGGTGTTGTGGTGGTGTAGGCAGTTGCAGTGGTGGTGGGTCGGTGGTGTTGTGGTGGTAGGTCGGTGGTGTTGTGGTGGTGGTGGGTCAGTGGCTGTGCAGGGCAGCAGGCGTGGTGGGACGGTTGTGGTGGGTCAGTGTGGTGTTGTGGTGGGGCAGTGGTGGTGTGGCAGGGTGGTTGTGGGTCAGTGGCTGTGGTGGGGTTGCGGAGGTGGCTGTGATGGGGAGTCACTGGCTGTGATCCCGGACAGTGGCTGTGGTGGGGCAGTGGCTGTGGTGGGGCGGTTGCAGTGGTGGTGGTGTTGCTGTGGTGGCACATTTGCAGTGGTGGCGCAGTGTGGTGTGGAAGTGGTGTGGTGGGTCAGTGGCAGTAGTGTGGTGGGACAGTTGTGGGTGGTTGGGCGGCAGTGGTGTGATGGTGGTGGTGGAACAGTGGTATGGCGGTGGTAGTGGGGCAGTGGCTGTTGGGCAGTGGCTGTGGTGGTGGTCAGGCAGTAACTGTGGTGGGGCGGTTGCAGTGATGATGGTGTTGCAGTAGCTGTGGTGGGGCAGTGGTGGTGGTGTTGCTGCGGTGGGGCAGTGGTGGTGGCACATTTGCAGTGGTGGCGCGGTGGTGTGGAAGTGGTGTGGTGGGTCAGTGGCAGTAGTGTGGTGGGGCAGTGGTGGTGGTGGGACGACAGTGGTGGAGGTGGTTGGTGGCAGTGGTGTGGTGTGGTGGTGGAGCAGTGGCATGGCAGTGTGGTAATTAGACAGAGGCTGTGGGACAGTGGCTGTGGTGGTGGTCAGGCAGTGGCTGTGGTGGGGCAGTTGCAGTGGTGGGGCAGTTTGCAGTGGTGATGGTGTTGCAGTGGCTGTGGTGGGGCAGTGGTGGTGGTGTTGCTGTGGTGGGGCAGTGGTGGTGGTGTTGCTGTGGTGGGGCAGTGGTGGTGGTGTTGCTGTGGTGGTGTTGCTGTGGTGGGGCAGTGGTGGTGGTGAAGCATTGGCTGTGGTGAGTCAGTGGTGGTGGTGGGTCAGTGGCGGTGGTGGGTCAGTGGTGGTGGTGTTGCTGCGGCGGTGGTAGTGGTGGGGCAGTGGTGTGGCGGCAGTGGTGCGGCGGTGGTGATTTTGTGGTGGTGGTGGGTCAGTGGCAGTAGTGTGGTGGTGGTGGGGCAGTGGCTGTGGTGGGGCAGTGGTGGAGGTGGTGGAGCAGTGGCGGAGCAGTGGTGGTGGTGGTTGGTGGGGCAGTGGCGGAGCAGTGGTGGTGGTGGGTCATTGGCTGTGTTGGGGCAGTGGTGTGGCGGCGGTGTGACGGCGGTGGTGGCGGGACAGTGGTGGGGCAGTGGTTGTGGTGGGTCAGTGGCGGAGCAGTGGTGGTGGTGGGTCAGTGGCGGAGCAGTGGTGGTGGTGTGGTAGTGGTGTGGTGATGGTGGCGGGGTGGTGGTGGGGCAGTGGCGGAGCAGCTGTGGTGATGGGACAGTGGTGGAGCGGGTGGTGTGGTGGGGGCAGAGTGATGGTGCTGGGGGAACCCCAGTGTGGTGGGTGCTGGGGCAGTGGTGGTGCTGGGGCGGTGAGGTGGGGCAGTGGCACCAGCTGTAGACAAGACTCACAAGAAGAAGATTGCATATAGGTGGGGAATATTGATGAGTATAAGGTATAAAGAGAGGAAGACTTTGGTAGCGTGGCCGTGATAGTTATTTACACTGTCAGTACACTTATCGCATCTTATACGTCAATACACTTCTATTACGTCTTAAGGGCGACTTCTCAAACACCGCTTCGTTACAACTGTTTATTAATCACGAACATGACATGGACACATTAATAACACCTTCTATTGAAGTTACTAGGACATTATATTTACGTTACTAGGACATCATATTACGTTACTAGACACTCTGATTCTCGGACACGAACATGAAATGAATACACTTCCCACGTAGGTAACTCATCCCATGGAAAGCTCTGACAAACACTCACGTGACCTAGGGGAGGCCTGGCAGGGAGACTGCTGAGCTGGAACACTGGTGTCGGGAGGGCGCCTGCTTAGCTGGGACACCGGAGGGAAGTCTCGGTCCTGACCGGAGGCGGCTTGCCTCCGGCCCTGACTTCGCTGGAGCAGCACTAGTGGTGTCGTAGCTGGCCACCTTGTTACAAGACAACTGCTTCTCTGCCAAACCCCGAGGGAGGACCAGGACGTCCTATATATTGGGATGCGAGCCGTCAGGTTCAGCTGGCCTGGGGGGGGGGCGGCGAAGGGTCTCCTTACATTTGACCCCGCAAATGTGCGGTCAGGCCTGGTCTTTTTCAGAACTATCTGGGAAAGTCATCAGGTGGGGCCGTGTGTATATTGGGAGAGCAACCGTGGGAGTTCCCCTACACTTGACTTCCCAAACGTCGGGCTAGACTGGAGTTTCTGAGATGTAAGGAGAAGTCGTCAGGCGGGGCCGTGTAACACGAGAGGCCCTGGTTGGTTTGTGACCTGGCTAATTGTGAGGTCAGGTCCGGCCTTTGTTCAGAGAGTAGGTTATTGTATATCGGAAGAGGGTCAGCTGGTGCCTTCTTACATGTTTTGTTGGGGCCACATGTCACATGGGAGGGGAGCTAGGCTGATTTACAATCCTTGGTCAACCGCAGAGTTACCCTATACTTGCCCTCGGCTAATGTCCGGTCAGACTGGAGTTTCTCAGATGTAAGCTGTGGTCTGACAAACCATCACTACACCTCCCGCCAAGACCAAAGCTTACATGCTCAGAGAACTGATGACACATTTAAAGTAGACAGTAACATCATGTGCAGTATCTAATATAGTCCCTGAGGCGATAATGCATCCTTACATTTTATAAATTATAACATTAGAGATGTATGTTTTTCTACTGGCATAGTTTGATCTGACAAAGCTTACTATACCTCCCGCCAAGATTAAAGCTTCTATGACAGGAGAAAAAAATAAAATACATACACAGTAAGTGAACATAGAGTGATCTAAAGATCCTTCATATCTAGCATAGTGTCCGAGGCAAACTTGCAAATCACATTCTACAAACAAAAGCAGGTGTTACATTGCCTAACCAGGCCGTGTCAAAATAATAATTCATCTCAGTCAGTAAATGGCTACAACATTGTGTTTGGTAATACAAAACATTGATCAAATGAACTCATAGAGAAAGTGACTAATCTTTTTAAAAAAACATTCTTTGTAGTACATGTTAACAAAAATCAGAGAATGAAATACTTCATACAAAATGCTCCTGCTTAACATGTTAGGGTGTTATATCTTTTTATTACACATCAGCAACATCAACAACATCAGTACATTTGTTGGGTTCAGCATGGCTCAAGTCCTCCATCCAGCTGGTATCTGAAAATAAGGAATGCTGGCAGCACAACAACGGTAGTCGATTGGTCCTTTTGATTATCCACCTTGTCATCGTCGACTTTCTTCTGATGTCAGCACAGCGTCTCTTCTGTCTTCACATAGCACGTTTTTCTTTCTTCAATACCGCACTTTGTAGGTCGTGTCACCACATCTGACTTCTTCTCACTTCCTCCTGGTTTCTATCCTATTCCAGATGATTTTTCTGTTCACCTGTTCTTCCTCTACGTTTAGAGCCTTTTCATATTCCAGACGATTTTTCTGCTCGTCTGCGTTTCTTTATACATCTTCGTTTTCCGTCATATTCCAGATGAATTTTTCTGCTTCATCTGCATTTCTTCTCTGCAACATCATCATTTTCAACATATTCCAGACGATTTTCTGTTCATCTGCCGTCGGCCCTCTCCGGCTGGGATGAAGCCGGTCCACTGTTTGGGCTGTCGTCTCATTAGATAACTCGTAAGGCAGGTTCCGCGGACCAGGCCTCGCCCTCCGTACGTGAGTGTCGGCGAGACCAAAGACCGTCCTGTCTTACACCTTCCACAGTGGTGAATCCCTCCCTGGCTGGGCTCACCAGGGTTCGCTGTGTGGCACTTCATTCCACACTCCTTAACTTCCTAGTAGAAAAATATAAACTCTTCTTAATCCTAGACCAGGTAGGACTTGAAAGAAGTGGGGGTGGTGCGTGGCGGGTGTGGTGCTGCATTCCTCACGCTGCATTCCTCACGCTGCTACTTCTCTTCTTATATGTGCTGTGGACGGATTCCGGCTAGCCATGGGGCGGTACTGTGTGTGACATTTGACAGAAACAATCCTAAAGGGATGATGGATTAGTTGGAAGTGCATTCGCAAAAAAAAACAGCTATTTACTTTATAAGTTACGTCAATGTTTGGTAACTATTATTTCCGTCACGACAATTTTCTCATTAGGCTGGGTCGGGGAGTGAAGCTCTGCTCACTACATTGAATATTATTTATCACTACGCGTCAAAGAGTACATTACAAATCATACTAGCATAAAACACACTGAGTGAAGCTCTGTAATTATCGCAATGTTAAGTAACACTAACCACCAATTTCGAAGCATAACTCACAGGACAAAACATTGGTGGTCACCCGGGCGGGCGGGGCGGGAAACATTCGGCCATGATGCGCGCGTGACCTAGGGAAGGCGTACCCGGGACGGGGCGCGGGGCGGGGCGGGGCGGAGCGGAGCGGAGCGGAGCGCAGCGGGGCGGAGCGGGGCAGGGCAGGGCAGGGCAGGGTGGAGCGAGGCGGGAACGGATGGGTACGGAGGGTGAGGTGAGGGTTAGGACAGGGAGGAGGATGTAGGTTAAAAGACATGTTAAGTTATAACAGTTAGTACAGACACCGCTTCTATCGCTAAAACACAATGGGTACATTTAACACTGACCGACAATTAAAAGCACTTGGGATACTGAGAACTTCACAGAACGCGGGGAACACTGAGAAATTACGTTAAGCACTGAACATATTTCTAGACAAAAAAAAATTCGCGCATACCACGACGAGAGACATTTACTTGAGCTGTAACGGTGACACACTAGGCCACTTTTCACGCTACGACGCTATGACACAGGAATTACTTATTACACAATTGTAGACAATACTTAGACTGAAACAAATGAAGGATGAAACGAGCCAGGTGTTATGACTAACCGAGGGAGGGCATGGGTTTACGTTAAGTACACTGTTACCAATAACAAGGGACGAGGGAAGCGTGAATGCCACCAATATAATGTTACGAATGCAACCACCCTTGTACTGCCTGCTTCGTCAAGATAGTTACGAGATTACTTCAAAAGATTCTAACTATCACTGTACTGAACACTAAAGTAAAGAGGCGTGAGTATTACGTTAAGGCGCTGCCACCATTGTAATGTAACGAAATTCACAAGATGATTAATATATATATAAGAAGAATATTTAGTAAGAGAGTACAAGAGAGGAAGACTTTGGTAGCGTGGCCGTGATAGTTATTTACACTGTCAGTACACTTATCGTATCTTATACGTCAATACACTTCTATTACGTCTTAAGGGCGACTTCTCAAACACTGCTTCGTTACAACTCTTTATTAATTAACGACATGACATGGACACATTAATAACACCTTCTATTGAAGTTACTAGGACATTATGTTTACGTTACTAGGACATCATATTACGTTACTAGACACTCTGATTCTCGGACACGAACATGAAATGAATACACTTCCCACGTAAGTAACTCATCCCATGGAAAGCTCTGACAAACACTCACGTGACCTAGGGGAGGCCTAGCAGGGAGACTGCTTAGCTGGGACACTGGTGTCGGGAGGGCGCCTGCTTAGCTGGGACACCGGAGGGAAGTCTCGGTCCTGACCGGAGGCGACTTGCCTCCGGCCTCTGACTTCGGCTCGAGCAGGCCTGGTGGTGTCGTAGCTGGCCACCTTGTTACAAGACAACTACTTCTCTGCGAATCCTCGAGGGAGGACCAGGACGTCCTATATATTGGGAAGCGAGCCGTCAGGTTCAGCTGGCCTGGGGGGCGGCGAAGGGTCTCTTTACATTTGACCCCGCAAATGTGCGGTCAGGCCTGGACTTTTCAGAACTATCTGGGAAAGTCATCAGGTGGGGCCATGTGTATATTGGGAGAGCAACCGTGAGAGTTCCCCTACACTTGACTTCCCAAACGTCGGGTCGACTGGAGTTTCTGAGATGTAAGGAGAAGTCGTCAGGTGGGGCCGTGTAACACGAGAGGCCTTGAGTTGGGCTCCAAGGGTTACAAGTGACCTGGCTAATTGTGAGGTCAGGTCTGGACTTCTTTCTGCGGTGTAGGTTATTGTATATTGGGAGAGAGTCGGCTGGTGCCTTCTTACATGTGTGACATGGGAGGGGGAGCTAGTTGGTTTACAATCCTTGGTCAACCGCAGAGTTACCCTATACTTGCCCTCGGCTAATGTCCGGTCAGACTGGAGTTTCTCAGATGTAAGCTGTGGTCTGACAAACCATCACTACACTGTGGTGGGGCAGTGGCTGTGGTGGGGCATTGGTTGTGTGGCGGCAGTGGTGGTTGTAGGTAGGACAGTGGCTGTGGTGTGGCTGTGGTGGGGTTGCGGAGCAGTGACTGGTGGTGGTGGAACAGTTGCAGTGGTGTGGCGGCGGTGGGGCAGTGGTGTGACGGCGGTGGTGGCGGGACAGTGGTTGCGGAGCAGTGGTGGGGCAGTGGTTGTGGTGGGTCAGTGGCGGAGCAGTGGTGATGGTGTGGCAATGGCTGCGGTGGGTCTGTGGTGGTGGCGCATTTGCAGTGGTGGAGCGGTGGTGGTGGGTAAGTGGCTGTGGTGGTGGCGCGTTGGCGTGTAAGTGTTGTGGCAGTAGTGTGGTGGGGGTGGGACAGTGGTGGTGGTGGTTGGGCGGCAGTTGTGTGGTGGTGGTGGAGCAGTGGTATGGCAGTGGTGGAGGGGTAGTGGCTGTGTGGCAGTGGCTGTGGTGGGGCTGTGGTGGTGGTGGGGCAGTGGTGGTGGTGTTGCAGTGGCTGTGGTGGGGCAGTGGTGGTGGTGAAGCATTGGCTGTGGTGAGTCGGTGGTAGGTCAGTGGCAGTGGCGGGGCGGCGGTGGTGATGGTGTGGTGGCGGTGAGGTAGTGGCGGAGCAGTGGCTGTGGTGGGGGGTTAGTGGCTGTCGTGGGGCTGTGGTTGTGGCGCGGTGGTGGGGCAGTGGCGGAGCTGTGGCGGTGGCGGGGCAGTGGCGGAGCAGCTGTGGTGGAGCGGCGGTGGTGTAGTGGGGCTGTGATGGTGCTGGGGCAGTGATGGTGCTGGGGCTGTGGTGGTGCTGGGGCAGTGGTTGTGGTGGGTCAGTGGCGGAGCAGTGGTGGTGCTGTGGTAGTGGTGGCGGTGGGGCAGTGGCGGAGCAGCTGTGGTGATGGGACGGTGGAGGAGCGGCGGTGGTGTAGTGGGACTGTGATGGTGCTGGGGCAGTGGTGATGCTGGGGCAGTGGTGGTGCTGGGGCAGTGGTGGTGCTGGGGCGGTGGTGGGGCAGTGGCTGTGGTGGGGCATTAGTTGTGTGGCGGCAATGGTGGTTGTAGGTAGGACAGTGGCTGTGGTGTGGCTGTGGTGGGGTTGCGGAGCAGTGACTGGTGGTGGTGGAACAGTTGCAGTGGTGTAGCGGTGGTGGTGGCGGGGGGACAGTGGTAGCGGAGCAGTGGTGGGGCAGTGGCTGTGGTGGGTCAGTGACGGAGCAGTGGTGATGGTGTGGCAGTGGCTGTGGTGGGTCTGTGGTGGTGGCGCATTTGAAGTGGTGGAGCGGTGGTGGTGGGTCAGTGGCTGTGGTGGTGGCGCGATGGCGTGTAAGTGGTGTGGCAGTAGTGTGGTGGTGGTGGGACAGTGGTGGTGGTGGTGGTTGGGCGGCAGTTGTGTGGTGGTGGTGGAGTAGTAGTGGTGTGGTGGTGGTGGAGCAGTGGTATGGCAGTGGTGGAGGGGTAGTGGCTGTGTGGCAGTGGCTGTGGTGGGGCAGTGGTGGGGCAGTGGTGGTGGTGAAGCATTGGCTGTGGTGAGTCAGAGGTGGTGGTAGGTCAGTGGCAGTGGCGGGGCAGCGGTGGTGATGGTGTGGCGGCGGTGAGGTAGTGGCGGAGCAGTGGCTGTGGTGGGGGGTCAGTGGCTGTCGTGGGGCTATGGTTGTGGCGCGGTGGTGGGGCAGTGGCGGAGCAGTGGTGGTGGCGGGGCAGTGGCGGAGCATTGGTGGTGGTGGGCAGTGGAGTAGAAGTGGCTGTGGTGGGGCGGTGGTGGAGCAGTGGCGGCGGTGGGGCAGCGGTGGTGGTGGCGGGACAGTGGTAGCGGAGCAGTAGTGGGGCTGTGGTGGTGGTGGGTAAGTGGCGGAGCAGTGGTGGTGGTGTGGTGGTGGGGTAGTGGTGGTGGGGATGTGGTGGTGGTGAGGTGGCGGATCAGTAGTGGTGGTGGTGGGGCAGTGGCGGAGCCGCTGTGGTGGTGGGGTGGTGGTGGTGAGTCAGTGACGGTGCAGTGGTGGTTGTAGTGGTGTGGTGTCGGTGGGTTAGTGGTGGTGAGGTTGTGGTGGGGTGGCGGAGCAGTGGAGTTGGTGGGGCAGTTGCGGAGCAGTGGTGGTAGGGCTGTGGCGGCAGTGGTGTGGCTGTGGTGGGGCAGTGGCTCTGGTGGGGCTGTCGTTGTGGCTCAGTTGCAGTGATGGTGAGACAGTGGGGGTGGGTCAGTGGTTTTGTGGTGGTGGGGGCAGTTGCAGTGGTAGTGGGTCAGTGGGGTTGGTAGGGCAGCTGTGGTGGTGGCGGGACAGTGATAGCGGAGCATTGGTGGGGCTGTGGTTGTGGTGGGTAAGTGGCGGAGCAGTGGTGGGGTTGTGGTGGGTAAGTGGCGGAGCAGTGGTGGTGTTGGGTCATTGGCGGAGCAGTGGCTATGGTGGGGCAGTGGTGGTGTTGGGTCAGTGGCGGAGCAGTGGCTGTGGTGGGTCAGGAGTGAGTCAGTGGTGGTGGTGGGGCGGTGGTGTGACAGTGGTGCTGGTGAGTCAATGACGGAGCAGTGGTGGTGGTGTGGTGGCGGTGGGTTAGTGGTGGTGGGTTAGTGGTGGTGAGGCAGTGGTTGTGGTGGGGTGGCGGAGCAGTGGTGGTGGTGGGGCAGTGGTTATGGTAGGGCAGGGGCAGTGGTGTGGCGGTGTGGGGGTCAGTGGCTCTGGTGGGGCTGTGGTTGTGGAGCAGTTGCAGTGGTGGTGGGTCAGTGGTGGTGTGGTTGTGGTGAGGCAGTGGTTGTGGTGGGACAGTGGTGGTGGGGGGGCAGGGGTTGTGGTGGGTCAGTGGTGTTGTGGCGGGGCAGTGGTGGTGTGGCGGGGCAGAGGTGGTGGTAGGTCAGTGGCTGTGGTGGGGTTGCGGAGGAGTGGCTGTGATGGGGGTCATTGGCTGTGGTGGGGCAGTGGATGTGGTGGGGCGGTTGCAGTGGTGGTGGTGTTGCAGTAGCTGTGGTGGAGCAGTGGTGGTGGTGGGGGGTCAGTGGTGTTGTGGTGGTGGTGGGTCAGTGGTTGTGGTGGGACAGTGGTTGTGGTGGGACAGTGGTGGTGGGGGGGCAGTGGTTGTGGTGGGGTGGTGGGTCAGTGGTGTTGTGGTGGGGCAGTGGTGGTGTGGCGGCAGAGGTGGTGGTAGGTCAGTGGCTGTGGTGTGGCTGTGGTGGGGTTGCGGAGGAGTGGCTGTGATGGGAGTCACTGGCTGTGGTGGGGCAGTGGCTGTGGTGGGGCAGTGGCTGTGGTGGGGCGGTTGCAGTGGTGGTGGTGTTGCAGTAGCTGTGGTGGGGCAGTGGTGGTGGTGTTGCTGTGGTGGCACATTTGCAGTGGTGGCGCGGTGGTGTGGAAGTGGTGCGGTGGGTCAGTGGCAGTAGTGTGGTGGGGTAGTAGTGGTGGTGGGACAGTGGTGGAGGTGGTTGGGCGGCAGTGGTATGGCGGTAGTAGTGGGGCAGTGGCTGTGGGGCAGTGTCTGTGGTGGTGGTCGGGCAGTGGATGTGGTGGGGCGGTTGCAGTGGTGGTGGTGTTGCAGTAGCTGTGGTGGCGCTTTTGCAGTGGTGGCGCTTTTGCAGTGGTGGCGCGGTGGTGTGGAAGTGGTGTGGTGGGTCAGTGGCGGTAGTGTGGTGGGGCAGTGGTGGTGGTGGGACAGTGGTGGAGGTGGTTGGGCGGCAGTGGTGTGGTGGTGGTGGTGGAGCAGTGGTATGGCGGTGGTAGTGGGGCTGTGGGACAGTGGCTGTGGTGATGGTCGGGCAGTGGCTGGTGGGGCGGTTGCAGTGGTGGGGCGGTTGCAATGGTGATGGTGTTGCAGTAGCTGTGGTGGGGCAGTGGTGGTGGTGGGTCAGTGGCAGTAGTGTGGTGGTGGTGGGTCTGTCGCAGTAGTGTGGTGGTGGTGGGGCAGTGGTGGAGGTGGTGGGGCGGCAGTGGTGTGGCGGCGGGGCAGTGGCGGAGCAGTGGTGGTGGTGGGTCAGAGGCAGACCAGTGGTGGTGGTGGTTGGTGGGGCAGTGGCGGAGCAGTGGTGGTGGTGGGGGGTCATTGGCTGTGTTGGGGCAATGGTGTGGCGGCGGGACAGTGGTAGCTGAGCAGTGGTGGGGACATTGGTTGTGGTCGGTCAGTGGCGGAGCAGTGGTGGTGGTGTGGCAGTGGTAGTGGTGTGGTGATGGTGGGGTAGTGGTGGTGGGTATGTGGTGGTGCTGGGGCAGTGGCGGAGCAGCTGTGGTGATGGGACGGTGGTGGGGCAGTGGCTGTGGTGGAGCGGCGGTGGTGGAGTGGCGGTGGTGTAGTGGGGCAGTGGCTGTGGTGGGGCATTGGTTGTGTGGCGGCAGTGGTGGTTATAGGTAGGACAGTGGCTGTGGTGGGGTTGCGGAGCAGTGACTGGTGGTGGTGGAACAGTTGCAGTGGTGTGGCGGCGGTGGGGCAGTGGTGTGACGGCGGTGGTGGCGGAGCAGTGGTAGCGGAGCAGTGGTGGGGCAGTGGTTGTGGTGGGTCAGTGGCGGAGCAGTGGTGGTGGTGTGGCAGTGGCTGTGGTGGGTCTGTGGTGGTGGCGCATTTGCAGTGGTGGAGCGGTGGTGGTGGGTCAGTGGCTGTAGGGGGGGGTCAGTGGCTGTGGTGGTGGCGCGGTGGCGTGTAAGTGGTGTGGCAGTAGTGTGGTGGTGGTGGTGGGGCAGTGGGTAGTGGTGGTGGTGGGGCAGTGGTGGTGGTGTTGCAGTGGCTGTGGTGGGGCAGTGGTGGTGGTGAAGCATTGGCTGTGGTGAGTCAGTGGTGGTGGTAGGTCAGTGGCAGTGGTGGGCGCAGCGGTGGTGATGGTGTGGCGGCGATGGGGTAGTGGCGGAGCAGTGGCTGTGGTGGGGGGTCAGTGGCTGTCGTGGGGCTGTGGTTGTGGCGCGGTGGTGGGGCAGTGGTGGTGGCGGGGCAGTGGCGGAGCATTGGTGGTGGTGGGGCAGTGGAGTAGAAGTGGCGGTGGTGGGGCGGTGGTGGAGCAGTGGCGGCGGTGGGGCAGCGGTGGTGGTGGCGGGACAGTGGTAGCGGAGCAGTAGTGGGGCTGTGGTTGTGGTGGGTAAGTGGCGGAGCAGTGGTGGTGGTGGGGTGGTGGTGGTGGGGATGTGATGGTGGTGGGGCAGTGACGGTGCAGTGGTGGTGTGGTGTCGGTGGGTTAGTGGTGGTGAGGTTGTGATGGGGTGGGGTGGCGGAGCAGTGGCGTTGGTGGGGCAGTGGTGGTGGGGGTGGGCCAGTGATTGTGGTAGGGCTGTGGCGGCAGTGGTGTGGCTGTGGTGGGGCAGTGGCTGTCGTTGTGGCGCAGTTGCAGTGATGGTGAGACAGTGGGGGTGGTGGGGCAGTGGTGTAGTGGTGGTGGGGGGTCAGTGGTTTTGTGGTGGTGGGGGCAGTTGCAGTGGTAGTGGGGCAGTGGGGTTGGTGGGGCAGTGGGGTTGGTGGGACAGTGGTGTTGTGGTGGGTCAGTGGCTGTGGTGGGGCAGTGGTGGTGTGGCGGCAGTGGTGGTGGTAGGTCAGTGGCTGTGGTGTGGCTATGGTGGGGTTGCGAAGCAGTGAGTGGTGGTGGTGGGGCAGTGGCTTTGAAGGGGGTCAGTGGTCTGTGGTGGTGGCGCATTTGCAGTGGTGGAGCGGTGGTGGTGGGGCGGCAGTGGCTGTTGTGGGGGGGGTGAGTGGCTCTATTGGGGTAGTTTGCATCAAAGTTAATCATTTGGACGAAGTGTGAAATAAATAAGGAAATGAAAACTGAGCGGACTACAGAAACAATTTGGATAGAATTAATCGACGGTAAGGAAAAATAATCACACGAGTAATATATAGACCTCCCAATCTTGATAGAGTTAATGAGCGACATATCTGGGATGAAATGCGCAGGGCTTCCATGCACAACAAAGTCTGTATAGTGGGCGACTTTAACCTTGGCCAAATAGATTGGACCGACCGTACGGGTAACTCGGAATCGGAGGATTTTCTCGAAACGATCCAGGACTGTTTCCTAAGTCAACATATAACCGAACCCACCCGGGGTAATAATATACTCGATTTAGTTCTGTCGAACAGAGAAAACCTCATTAGCAATGTCGAGGTAGGGAACGAGCTTGCAAACAGTGATCACAAAGAAATTAGATTCCAGTTAGATTTTCAGGGCAGACGTAAGGAAAATTCCACTAAAGTCCCAGATTTCAGAAGGGCAAACTTTGACAGTTTGAAGAGGCAGCTGAGGTAGGGGGTGTCATGCTTGGGGGTGAGCTACATGACCTCACATGAGGTGACCTCACTCAATGCACCCACAGAGGGCGACCTCGCCATACCAGGAGACCCGACGGTCGAGACCGACCTGATAACGAGATCCGAGATTGCCGAGTTCCACAACAATTTAAATAACGAGTTAGTTAGTGCACAAAGGCAGAACATACCATATAAAACACTCAGATCAGACAACAATGACCCTAAATGGATTAATAATTATTTAAAGAACATCATTGGCCAAAGGAAGGCTATAGGTAGAAGGATAAATCGTGGTGAAATTTCCCTCCGGGATTATTATAAGGTATTGGCGAGTAGGGTTAAAACCGAGATAAGGAAAGCTGAGAGGAATAATGAGGAAAGGATAGCAAGGGAGGCGAAGACAAACCCCCAAAGGATTCTACCAAATGTATCAAACTAAAACACGAGAAAAGATCGGACCAATACGGTCGGATACCGGCGAGCTAACCGATAACGATGCAGAAATGAGCAATAATCTGAATAAATATTTTTCAACAGTTTTCACCACCGAAAATTTAAACATGATACCGGAGGCACCGACTCTATTCAGAGATAGTGAAGAAAACAAATTAAGTGAGATAATAGTGACTAGTAACGATGTTAGTAAGCAAATAGACAAACTAAAGCCTAATAAGTCACATGGTCCCGATGAGATATTTGCCAGAGTATTAAAGGAATGTGAGGAAGAACTTTGTATGCCCTTAGCAAAGTTGTTTAACATGTCCTTAAAGACAGGTGTAGTACCAGAATCCTGGAGGATAGCGAATGTAATACCGATTTTCAAGAAGGGGGATAGATCACTATCCTCTAACAACCGCCCAATCAGTAGGCAAATTACTGGAAGCAATCATTTCAAACTCTCTTCGAAATCACCTGGAGAAGCACCGATTGATCAACGATTCCCAGCATGGCTTCACAAGCGGGCATTCATGTCTAACTAATCTATTAATATTCTTTTCATCAATTTTCGAATCGGTGGACGAGGGGCACAATTATGATGTGGTATATCTCGACTTTAGCAAAGCCTTCGATAGAGTCCCCCACGAAAGACTAATTAGAAAGGTAGAAGCACATGGCATCAAAGGTAATATCCTTAAATAGGTTAGGGCGTGGTTACAGGACAGGAAACAGCGAGTGAGCATTAACGGCACCAAATCCCATTGGAGCAACGTCGCTAGTGGAGTTCCCCAAGGCTCAGTACTTGGACCATTATTATTTATTATATACATAAACGACATAGATATCGGCATAGACAGCAACATAAGGAAATTTGCCGACGACACTAAAATAGGACGTGTTATTAAATCTGACGAGGACTCCGCAAAACTACAGGAAGATCTAAACAAATTTTTCGAATGGTCTGAAAAATGGCAGATGAAATTCAACGTGGACAAATGTAAAGTACTCAGTATAGGAGATGTAAACAGGGAAACCAGATGAACAACGATGCCCTAGAGAAATCCGACTGCGAGAGAGATTTAGGAGTAATGATAAGTAGGAACCTTAAGCCAAGTAAACAATGTGTTTTTCCTTGTAACAAAGCTAATAAAGTACTTGGGTTCTTACACAAAGGTGTGTTAGTTACAAGACTAGTTACTGTATCTTGCGCTTGTGAGACCACACCTGGATTATGCAGTTCAGTTCTGGTCACCGTATTACAGAATGGATATAGAATCCTTGGAAAGAATTAAGAGGAGAAGGACAAGACTAATCCCGGGCATTAGGAACCTTGAGTATAGAGGCAGGTTAAAGCATCTTATTTGCACTCCCTCGAGAGACATAGAGTGAGGGGCGACCTGATAGAGGTGTATAAATGGAAGTCAGAGCTAAACAAAGGGGACATTACAAAGGTACTCAAACTATCCAACCAGGAGCAAACTCGTAACAATGGTTTTAAATTAGACAAATTTAGATTTAGGCGCGAAATAGGTAAACACTGGTTTGGAAACAGAGTAGTGGATGAATGGAACAAGTTACTAAATATCATCATTAACTCGAATACGCTGAATAGCTTCAAACATAGGTTGGATGCTTATAATTATGTGCAATAGGGGTTGGGTGTAAACGGGACTGCCCAGTATGGGCCAATAGGCCCGCTGCAGTTTCCACCATTCTTATGTTCTTATGTTTAGTGGCTTGAGGTGGACGAAGGGCGAGAGGAGAGAGGTGAGTCTTGTCTTGCCAATGTTGTGTGTTTAAGGTTAGTCAAACAAGGGTGGTGGTATCAGGAAAGTGACTGTGGTACTGCCGGAAAAGTAGTTGTGGTGGTGCTACTGGGAAAGTGATTGTGGTGGTGCTACTTGGAAATGATTGTGGTGGTGCTAACGAGAAAATGATTGTGGTGGTGTTACCGGAAAAGTGATTGCGGTGGTACTGTCAGAAAAGTGTTTGTGGTGGTGCTACTGGGAAAATGATTATGGTGTTCCTGAGGAAGTGATTGCGGTGGTGCTACTGAGGAAGTGATTGTGGTGGTGTTACTGAGGGAGTGATTGCGGTGGTGCTACTGAGGGAGTGATTGTGGTGGTGCTACTGAGGGAGTGATTGTGGTGGTGCTACTGAGGAAGTGATTGTGGTGGTGCTACTGAGGAAGTGATTGTGGTGGTGCTACTGAGGAAGTGATGGTGGTGGTGCTACTGAGGGAGTGATTGCAATGGTGCTACTGAATGATTGTAATGGTGCTACTGAGGGAGTGATTGTAATGATGCCACTGAGAGAAGGATTGTGGTGAGGAACATTTATTCCATTATATAACTCTCCAAGTATTATTACATATAATATACTTTTCCTGCCAACTTAACAGTTTATAGTTAATATAAATTTGACTAATTCACCATATATATAAATTACTAATTAAACAGGTGATATAAATTAATAATCTAAAACGACTTGGGGGTGGGGTAAGTGTGGACCCTTTACCTGTCAGACTTTGGGATACTTATGTGAGCAAAGTAACTCGCAGCCGTAGTGAATATTTTCTTATATTTCAATTCCAATATATACAAATCCATCTTCACAGTGCAATTAGATTAGTATTAACCCGAAAAGAAATGATACAAAGTAATAATTATTAACAAAACTGCCGATTATTCATTCTTACAAGGTAAACTAAAATTGACGTAAATCAACTGTTAGGTATGAAAAACTAAGGCAAAATATCCAACCAAATAATACGAATATTATATAATTATTCTTTGCTATATTATCTTTTATATAGATAAGAGCTGCTATCGGATTTACCTGATCGTTTAACAGAAGAGATAAAGTTGTTTGATGGAGCGTTAGGGAGTGTAGACAACACATTGGCCTGCGACTACAATGCAGTACTTTCATTTTCTCTTCTGCTGCGGCGTTAAGATAGTATTCATAATCTTTCATTCATATCCTCTTCTATAAACTAGGTACCCATCACAACTAGGTAATCTGGGAGGTTTTGTTGCTAAAATTATTGCAAGTCTTGAATACAGCTCAAATATATGTGATTATCCAATATAAATGTAAGGGTGGCTGAACATACTGTCATCACTGTAAGAGCGGCAGTTTCTCTCTCTTGCTCTGCCACCCTTATCTTACTCATACTTTTCTTGTCTTAGTTCTTTCAAGTGTTGTTTTTACTTACCTCAATTCATGGTTACTACATAACCTCAGTTCTTTTTGGTAGCATGGGTATTGTAATTCTGGTATCATGTCACTTGGACGGAAATAAAGGTAACTGCTGTGGGAGAAATGAATACTCCTAAAATACTCAAAGAACAAGTTTATTAATATTGAATCAAAGTGGGGAAAAATATATCATTAACATATAACTACCAGGCTCACTCCTGGGCTTATTGCAGACTGAGTATTTCTTATTTACTTATTTTCACTCCTCTGCAAGTTACTCAGATCCTACACTCTTACTGCACACAACCTTACTGGTGTTACATTACGTTACAGTTACAAGGATCAATTCCTTGACTTTACTCACATTACATATAGACACATGACAACTCCTTGGCTCCTCTTAACTGCCAATCCCAGTAGGTACTTACTTCACCCACATTACTGGTGGTGATACATTTCATTACATACATGGCCAACTTACATATGGTATTTCACACTAACTGTTGGTAGGGCATATGAGATGCACTCAAAACACACAACATGTTAATACTGAAACCAGCAAATACATGGGTCCATTACCCAACATGGGATAATTATTAGCAAACACATACAACCACATTGTGGACCATAACTCCAAAGCATGTCCCAGGGTATAGCACCGGCGCCTCTAACAACTGACGACTACCGTCGCGGTCGACACGTGGCGAGCGTCTGGGGTCCAGCCCCGCGATGTTGATCTGTAGTAAGTTAATCATGTCGAATCACCGACCGATGCATATATTGATCCCTGCTGGTTACCCACCGGCTCAGCAGCCGATGGGGTGTTCAAATAAGCCCACCCTGGAATCTGGGAACAAACGGGAGAGGACGTCACAGGACTGGGAAGCACGATGACAACACAAAACAAATCTTTCGTCTCGCAACGTCAGACGACATTTACTTTATATTACTTTTTTACACTGGGTGAATGACAATTCCACTGTTAAAGCATGAACATTGATATTCACTACAATTGACTGAATCAAACTGAATGGCTATAAAACACCGCTACATACCTGGGAACAAACGGGAGAGGACGTCACGGGACGCTCTCTCCCTCTCCCCCGTGGTAATATACCCCCGAGTTGCCAGCGATCGCTACTCGTGCAACAACTCGACTGTTACTCATTCAAGTATGACCCTCAGTTGACAAAGGTCTGGCGAATTACTAAAGTTGATTTAGACAGACTAATCAAGATTGAGCTTGTCAGGAGAGATTGGAAAAAACGTATTAACAACTGCGTTCGAAGGCGGGACTTACCGGGAGGGATCGCGAGTCGAAGCGTCGACGGCGAAAAACACGTCTTCTCGGGGACGGCTAACCCACTCGTGTTTTGTGGTCGTAGAGTTTAATGAGAATCATTAGTGTTAAAACAGACTAACAGTCAATGTGACCATGACATAAATACAGTCGAGTCTGGATTTACGCGGGTTTGGTTTACGCGTTTGGTCGTTTACGCGGTGCCTTGCCAGAATGAAATTCTTTAATTACGCGGTAAATTTGGTCATTTACGCGGGAAGCGGCGCGGGCAGGGTGCGCACGAGGTCGTCCAGTCATCGAAGCATTACCGAGTTCTTCACCCACCACAGTCGGCCCAAGCCAGGGATAGTGATAGTGAGGATATGGACTTTGAGGGGTTTGACAAAGAGGCCCTGCAAGCCTCTGTGGTGGATAGTGATACAGGCGAGGGCCAATAATCTGCCGTCTGCCTCGGAACCAACCCCCCATGCCCGTGTGCCCAGCCATCTTTTCTACTAACGTAAGTGTTAAAAAACCTAATATTATTGATATTTCTTTTCTGTATTATGTGTGTGCATACCATCATAAAGTTAAGATACTAGTTTTACTACAATGTACGTATTGTGTCGCAAAAAGTGGAGTTTGGGGGTCGGCCCAGTCTCTATTTTAATTAATTCCCCATGTTCCATTATTTCATTTACGCGTTTCTCGCGGGCCTCCGCGGGTTCAATTGACCGCGTAAATGCAGACCCAACTGTACTCTATGTATACTCACCATCGTTGATATCGCTATAGAGATGTGTTTTGGGGGAGATAATCACTACTGGCACTGTAGTTATGTGCCGAAAATAAAGATTTTTTTTTTTTTTTACTACAGGTTAGGGAAGGTTAGGTTAGGTTAGGTTGTATTTATTGGGCAAAACCCAAGAGGCAAAATTTCGATTTCTGGTTCTTTTGAAAACATCCACAATGCATTGTGGTCATTTTTGGTCTTTGAGCCCAACATATATCATAAAAATGAATGGTCCAAGTACTGAGCTTTAGGGTACTTAAGCACACACGTACGCTGTGGAAGCTTAACAATGACTGGGGAGAAAACAGTCGGGGACGCTGTGATGCTCCGCAAGAGAGCGTAGCACACCGAGGTGAGAGAGGGTGGCGCGCCATGTAAAGTAGCCCGTGTTGGGTGACAACGTTATACTGAATTGGTCGGAATCGTGGGTATCTAAAGAGTAGGAACGTTATAACGAAACAGCATTGTGTGGGGCAACATTAAGCTAGGACTGGGTGCTTACATTCCTTTAATACTCTGGCAAATATCTCATCGGGAACTGCCGACTTCTTAGGTTTAACTTGTCTGTTTGTTTACTAACATAGTTACTAGTCACTCCTATCTTGCTTGATCTACTTTCTTCACTATTTCTGTATATAGTCGGTGCCTCGGGTATCATGTTTAAAGTTTCGATGACGAAAACTGTTGAAAAATATCTTCAGATTATTGCTCGGTTCCCTGTCGTTAGCCTGCCAGTATCTGACTGTATTGGTCCAATATTGTCACGTGTTTTAGTGTGATACATTTGGAAGAATCTCTTGGGTTTGACTTTGCCTCCCCTGATACCTTCAGTTCTTTGCTTTTCTTATCTCAGTCTTAACCCTACTGGCCAATTCCTTATAATGATCTCGGAGGCAAACTTCAGCCGTTCTTTGTCCAATAATATTCTTTAAATAATTATCTATCCGTGTTTTTTGTATAGTATGTTCTGCCTTTGTGTATTAAGTAACTCATTTAAATTGTTGTGGAACTTGTCAACCTCAGATCTCGTGATGTCACCAGGTAAAGTGAGGTCATATATTTCACTGGTTGAGTCCTATTTGTTAGAGAGATCTCAGTGTGTGATGATTGGTGGAACCATTGCAGATCCTGTCCCTTTGCAGTTTGGAGTCCCACAGACATCAGTTTTGGGACCACTTGTGTTTACAGTCTACACCAGTAGTCTTGCATCTATGCCGATGATAATGAAATCTTTAATGTCTGATACGTATTAAGATTTGGATGGCTTGGAGAAAACTTGGACTGAATAATCGCAGAACCGAGATTATCGTCATCCAGGGAAATATGAAGGGAGAAGACACAGATGATTGGGCTCCTTTATACAGTACTTTGGGGAAATGTAATTCAGTCCTGTTGATTCTGTGCATAATCTTGGAGAGTAATGTGAATCAAAAATTAATATTAAATAGCATATAAATTCAGTAGTTGCAATTTTCATATTCAAATTCTATAGTACAGCTCAGTATGTTGTTAATCACTTATTTGGATTGACAATGTATTGTGAGTACAGTATTATATTTTTCGAGTATTTTAGCCGATAAAAGTACCAATAATATTACGGTAGTTGCTCAAAGTGGAGAAGGGTTTGAAAGAGGGAAAATGTGGAGTAAAATACTAAAAAGAACAATAAACGAACCTTTGAAAACCTGACCTGACCTGACCTGACCTAACCTATAAAAATCCTAAAACTATAAAGCACGTACAGCACCTTATTATTGTTGTTGTTTAATGTGTTGAAGTTTTCCGTGTTCAGGTGGGGAGGGGATCTATGAACTTGAAAGTGATTTTTAACCTTTCTATAGATTAAGGAAGGTTAGGTCAGGTTTTCAAAGGTTTGTTATTTTTAGTATCTTACCCCACATTCTCCATCTACTTCAAAGCCCTGTCCACTTGTTGGGAATTGGTGATGTCTTATACAGTACTGTACTGTAAGTGGGAAACACTGGAGCACCTTAGCTTTTGTGTTTATTCAAGACATTGTCAGGTCATGAGACCCAACTGTGGGTGACCTGACATTGCATCAGAAGGTCAGTATTTTGAGACCACTCATCGTCCACCCTACCTCCACCTGACATTGCATCATGTCTGTTCAGTAACAGGAGACCCCCACAGCTCAGTGTGACTGGGAAATACCCGTCGTCGTTGTAACACCGTATCAAAGATTTGTAGTTTTTTAATTATATTTATTTAACTAAGCTTTTAGATAAACAATTCGGGATTATTCTAGTAAAGAAATGGAATTTCTAACTTAAGAAGAACTGCTTATACGGACTCCGGTAGTTTAGACTCCCGGAAATCTTTCCCCAGCACCCAGAAACATTCTGGGATGTGGGCTAGTGTCTGTCTGTGTTGTTTAGTCTCTGGGAAACTTTTCCCGGTAACCGAAAAAAAGAAATCCGAGGACAAGGGATTTTTCTGTGTTTGAGAAAGTCGTTTGGACACCGGCAAATATCTCGTCCCCGGAAGTTGCTTCCATCAAAGAAAGTTTATTTATTTATTTAATTTTTGCATAATATGCAGAACCCCCGACTGAAATTAGATTAGGTTAAATAAGTTTCTTTGGTAAGGTTAGGTTGTGTTGGGTCCTGTTCATTTTTGTTTCCATTTTTTGTGTTCAATATCATGCAAATAGTATCTCCTCCAAAAATTTGGGTTCAATTCCATGAGTTTTTTTTGTTCTGGTGCTAACGGTCTCCTTCACCTTTACTCATTATAATGTTTTACAGTGTTGTGTGTTATTGGTTACATTTCCAGGAAGCTTGAAGGACCAGCAACACATCTCGGTATGACCAGTACAGACTCAACTGTACACACTGTCCAGTAGGGTGTGTCAACATGTTAAAAATCAAATTTGGTAGTCAAAATATTGTGCCTCTTTATGTCTAAACTTGAGATTAGCAAACAAAAATGAATTGAAATAACCCTCACCTACATCAATTATACCTTAAAGTTTCAAATATCAGTATTTCAACAAATTAATGAGACTTGATTAGAATTATTCACTTGATATTAACTAATCTCATGTAAGCATATGGATTATGGAGTATTTGATGGTTCTATAGCTTGTGTACAATATGCATGTCAGAACATGAACATGAACAGGCTCTCCGTGTGGGACAGTTTAATTCTTGTTTTGACTTGTACCAAGCGTGAGGATAAGGCGCCCGGCTCACTCTCCTTCTAGATATCATAGACGGTGGTTTGCTCTCATTGCACTTGCACCTACTCTACCAGACGAATTCTACATTTTAATTATTGTAAGTAGGGCATATTGATTGTCGCAGTTACTTATATCATTGTATAAAACATTATGTTCTAAGAAATTATTATGTTATTTCTGTTACAGCATTTTTGATAAACAAATTGATATTTTTTGAAACAACAATTGAATTATGAAATATTTTTCTATTTGTCAGATAGTGTGAAGATGTCAAAATTGAAGACAAGAAGTCAGTTGTCAACCCACTTGAGCCTGCTAGTTGGTAAAGGGAAGGAGCTTCCTGTATCAGAACTTCCAACAGTGAGAGACATGCTAAGATTAGGGTTACTCCTTCGAGAAAAAAATGCAAAGGACAGAAGGAACTATACAGATAAAGAACTCATAAATGACATGATAGTCCCTCTTCTGCATCAATGGACAAAAGCTAATGCACTATTCAAACCACCTGTGATTAATCAGTGTCGAACTATTGAGCTAAAACTAACGAAATTATGGCACAAAGCAGTTGAAACATCACTTGGTAAAGGAAACTTGGCCAGGAAAAATGAATTTCTGCACACACTTGATACTCTGTTTGACATTTTGACCTGCAAGTGCTCCATACAATTATGTTCTGAATCCAACTGTTCTCACTCAGGTAAGAGAGAAAATAATTCCCACATTGATTGTGGTTGTCCTCGTGAAAAGAAGATCCCTGTTTTAGAGCTTGAATTTATAAAGGCACAAAGGCAGAAGGCCAAGGAAGTATGCAAATGGGTTCAATAGATTATTCAGAAACAAAGAAGCAGATTGCTAATGCCAAGAAGAGAGAACAAATCCGAGAGAGGGAACAAAAGAAGAAAATGAAGAGTGAAGAAGCCATCCAAAGAGAGGAAGAGCTGTGTCAAGATGTTTATCACTTCTTTGATAGTTCTTCTGATGAACAGGAAGCAACATCAGATGATAGTTCCAAAGAGCCATCTGAACCTTTACCAAAGAAAATGAAATACAACACAAGAAATATTTCAAACATTGCTTTAGCTAGTATTCGCCACCATGCTGAACTTCGTGAGGCTGCAGAAATTGCAACTGCCGCTTGGATAGATGCAGGCCTCATCAGCCGAGAGGATGTATCTTTGGTGATAGATCATAATAAAATTAGAAGAGCACAAGAAAAAATAATGAAGGAAATATCTGGTGAGCATGAAAAAGATTTAAGCGAGGGAGGGCTCTCCTGTCTTTTGCTTGATGGAAGAATAGATGACACAAAAGTTTTGCTAGAAGTAGAGGGAGTGAACAGAAAGTTTCCAGGTCTCATCAAAGAAGAACACTACTCTGTCTGTTCTGAGCCTGGTGGTCGGTTTTTGTTTCACTTTGCTCCCGAAACTGAAGTAGAAGGGAAGAAACATGCAGAGGTCATTGCTGATCATATTTTATGTTGGGTTCAGGAGAGAGGACTTGGCAGTTCACTGCAGGCTGTTGGTGGAGATTCAACTGCAGTGAACACCGGATGGCAGGGGGGTGTAATGACGCATTTAGAGAAAAAACTAGGAAGAAGACTTGTTTGGATTGTATGTGATTTACATACAGGCGAGCTACCTCTTCGTCATCTCATCCAGGAACTTGATGGTCCTACAAAGAGCAACAACAAGTGGTCAGGTCCCCTTGGCATCATGCTGGATGAAGCGACACAACTAGAAATAAATACAACCTTTCCAAAGGTCGAAGTTGGCCCTCCCCTTCCGGCGTTGTCTGAAGGAGTCATCAAAGATCTCGGCACAGATCAATCCTATGCTTATCGTATTGCCCAAGCAATAAGATCATTGGCTCTCTTGGAGATTGGACCTGTCAGTCACAGCTGTTGGTTAACTACAGCTCTTCGTTTCTGCAGGATTTGGATTTCCAAACACGAATTGAAGGGCAAAGTGCTGAAGAATTTGAGGTTAATTGTTGAATTTATTATTGGAGTTTAGTGTGAAACTTAATCCTATGTGGGTGGATCACCTTTTGTTTCAATTGCAGCTAGTAAGAACAGAGGAAGGTAGTGAGGGACATCGTGTTACCTGTGGCAAGAAGGTCCGCTTGGTATGCTCGATCAGAAGCAGTTTTGCAAGCAATGCTTTGCAGTCAATGTACCAATCTCCGAACCGAGGCTGTAGAAGTCATTCTAAAGATTAGAGGAACGCTAATAGATGACGACCAGTTGGGAGACTGTTCGTTTCATTCAAGAAAAGTTCCCCCAATAAACGTCAATGCCACCAAATTGTCAGAATTGGTTGACTTGAGTTTGGAAGTCTTAGAGCCACCATTGACAACTAGCCAAGAATTGAGAAACCTTAAAGAGACTCCAATGCAGGTGCCGAAGTGTGGAGAGATGTGTGAAAATGGTCACAGAAGCAGCGGGCCATGTTTACAGCCACTAGAGGCGAGAAGGTTACATCAAAGCACAAATAGCAAGCAGACTACTGATGACAAGAAACCAAAGCAAAGAGAGTATGAAGGCATTGGTTACTTTCAAATAGACTACGGATAATAAAATAGAATAATTTGAAACTTGAAACAGTAACATGTGTGCAAACGCTGGTTATGTTATAAATTCACAAATATGTACATTTAAAAATCCATTTGATGTAGGTAGGACTTATTATAAAAAAAAAATTATGCCAGAATATTGTTTTGCATGCTTAAAGACTACAATAAATTGCTACCAAATTACTCGATTTTCAATTTAGCCAGTTCACCCCCTAAATTGACACACCCTACTGAGTGTCCAGACCCATATATTATGACGGCACCAATGACAACTGATGAAACACAGCTGACCTGTGGGAGGTGAGTAACTGTTATTTCACATGTTCTCGTTAGGTGTATAAGCCTATTCTAATACAGTACAGTACTTGCTGTTAACGCTCATAGGAGCGTTATTGGTTTGACGCTGGAGAAATAAACCCTCGACGTTGACAGGTACCACATAATTCGGTCAAAGAACAATTCTCATATAACAAATGCTGTTATCTCGGGATACATAGTATGAATAATACAACCTATGTACAGTACATAGCCTGTTAACATCTTAAATATAACTCGCGTTTTATAACTGTTGATACATCAGATCAAATTACAGTACATAAATATACTTATTAAAGTTATTTAGAGTTTCTTGGCAGATTCTAATACTTCACGATCGCTCACGTCTTAGGGTCTAGTGGTCCGAACCGACGTGTCGTCTGTCCCGTAGAAATCGGTGGACTACCCTCGAGGGCCATCCGTTTCGTATTGAAGCACCTCGGCTAATTCGTCGTCAACACTATATCCGTTCTCTCCCGCCTAGTTTATCATCCCTCTTTCTGTCTCTTCTAGTTTATCTTACTGTGGCGGTAACACTTGTGTTTTTTTACACGTGTATTCCTTTGAGACTGTTTTTACCTTATTTATCTAATGGCCACCCAATAGAGGTGGCTATGCCAAGGGATGGAGACCAGTGGGTTATGTAAGATCCCTGCATTGTTCTTGATAATTTTGTCAAGGTTTCTTTTGTAGTCCAGTACTGTTCTTGATTCCATAGGTCTACCAGTCTGTGTAAAGTAGTATTTCCTTATATTTGTTCAACATGAGAACTTGGCCAGCTTGTAGTGGATGTGAGACTTTATCAAGTGCCCTAGAGAAATGCACATACATCCATGGTCAAAAAGTTTGTTGAACCCCAAATAAAATGAAACCGCACACCCGCATCAAACGAGAGACAG
>NW_024745612.1:0-15707 GCF_018991925.1 Homarus americanus | reverse complement strand
TCTTACATTTCCTTACTTGTGTGTAGTCAGTTCTGCGCCCCTGTGAATACTCGCCTTAAGTTAAATATTACCCTTTGAGAATATCGAGAGGAGAGAATCACCAAACCCTAACCACATGCATTAACTCCTACAGGGATCACATCATCGATACCCTGATTAAAAGATACAATAAGCCGACCTATTGTACTGCGGAGCTCCTCGGGGGAAATCACACCCACCAAGCCAATGAGTGAAGACATTCCACTCGTACTCATTTGCATGTATATTAATAATTAGAAGGAGTAATGATTCACAAACTCACTGTAATAAACAACAAGGTAATTACATATAAAGATTATTAATGAAGGCATCACTAATGAGGTTCTTCTATTAGTAATTAAATTGTATAGAGGTGTAGTCGTATGTTGATATGACCTGTCATTTCTTTACCATACCCAGAACTTTATTGTGTGAGTGTTTATTTATTAGATCCCAACCAATATGGAGTTAGCTGTTGCTTTGTCTCAGTGAGTGAGTTAGCGTATGTGTGTATGTCTTGTTTACCTCTTGTATATTAAATAAAGTAAGGAAATTACCTTAAAAGGAAAGCCATAGAGAGATTGAATGTTGGTCAATGATCTAATCTGGTGTTGAAAAAGCTGTGTCAGGTGAAGGTGTCAAGTAAAACTGTCAAGGTATGAAGTGAAGGTGTCAGGTGAAGGTGTCAGGTATCATGCGTTTATAAATGAAGTAGAATTTTAGTGAAAGCAAAAATAGGCCGATTTTAAGCATGCAAATAAATAAATAAATAGTCCTAAACGACTCTCTCTAGTTCTGTAAAAGTGCATTTATAATAAAGTGAAGAAAGAAATATTTCTACAGAATATTTCCACAACTACAAACATTTGTATTAAAAAACATATTAAAAACGGAAACACTAAGTTATATTGACAGCAAAAGATAACAGATTTGGACGTTTTTCACCAATTAACTCGCCAAAAAATGTATTAAATTAAGGGCCAATAAAACAGTTAATTAAATAACTTATCATAGCTATAACATATATTACGCTGCCTCCCTAAAGCTCAGGTTTCTACAGCCACGTCATTCAGGTTCAAGTATCAGAATTATTATTTGCTAGTTCATTTTTGTATTTATCTTTGCATAAGAAAGTTAAACATCTTGATCAAACTCCAGATTTTAAGACTGATGAGCACAGTTTAATTTGCATATTGCTAGAAGTAAAAATCCAACGCTACTGTAACTTTTTTTCTTGTGCAATAAGATCTCTCGGCATAACTGATAACCATTTTCACGGTATTCTCGTGTAGTACTTAAAAAATATTAGGCTTTGGAGTGTTGTTACAATTTGATTACTGGAACTTTTTTTTATTTAATAAAGAGATTCCGAGAATTTTTAAACCAGATGAAACTGGGTATGAAATTTAGCACTTCAGGTGAAAATAAACAAAGGTGGTAATTAAAGTTCACCTAAAATGAATCGCTTAAAGGAAGGCGATTCATCAGGTTGATCCTTCTTATCATAAACAAAAGGATTCAACTTGTGGGAAATATTCTTCTATTTTAAGATATATTTATTACTCTCATGCGTAATGAAGAGAGAAGTCAAATCAAACTCGATGGACAAGTCTGATAAAAAGAAAAAAGAGAAGTTCGAAGGCAATAATAGAGGAATGAAGGACAAGACATTAAGGGAGAGATCAGACGTCCTTCCAGTGTGTCCCAAAGGAGAAGCTCCACCCTTCTCTTGGTCCCGTAAGCGGATGAAAGAGGCCAGTGAGAGGAAGGAATGTGCGGCTTCTGTTTCAGGTACTTTGAGAAAAACCTCTCCCGCCACAGCCTGAACATCACTGTGTTTAAAGATCTTCTATTATTATCTATACTTCTGTGTGGGTATACTTCACATTCAAGTAGGTTATTGTTACTCGGCATCTCTTGTTATTTTTCCCTCTTATGATTAATGTCGAGAAACAATGAATGGTTTGTGTCACGGTCCTGTTATTGTTAGCGAAGTTTTACACACACACACACACACACACACACACACACACACACACACGTATGCGTCACCAGCCTGGTCGTTTTCTCTCAACTCCACCCAACAACGTCAGCTAGAGAAGGTACAGAAAAGGGCCTGCAGAATCATGCTCGGCGCAGAATACTCCGGCTACACCAATGCTCTCTCCACCCTGGAAATGCCATCCCTCAGTGACCTCCACCACCAAGCACTGGAAAGGTTTGGCAGCCAACTAATGCACCACCCTCGTCATCGCCACCTCCTGCCACCGGCAGCCCCCCACCCACTTCGCGCAGTCCGCCACTACAACAAAATTCAGCCCATAAGAGCCTGCACCGATAGATATAAGAACAGCACCATCCCATCTATTGTTAAAATAATAAACAACTCCTGATTTATGTACTATACAGCCCTGTAAATGTATTAAATGCATATTATATCATTATGTCTAAATCAAATGTAAGTCTGTATATTTCCAGCCACCGGCTGCAACTCTATTAATAAACCGTTTATTATTATTATTATTATTATTATTATTATTATTATTATTATTATTATTATTATTACACACACATACAAGCATACACTTCTCCCTCGTTGTAGTTTCTCTTCTCCCTTTTCTCTAGCCCAACACCTGTATCTCACCACCTCCAACCGCCCTTCTTCCGGGTATACCACACCGCCTCTGTATTACATCTTTCTTCCCAATGAGTGTCGGTGGCAGAGTGATAGGTCGCTTGCCTTTCACCACTCCGACCTGGGTTTGATTTCCACTTTGGCCGGATGCGAGAGGGGTGTTGTCTCCTGTGACTCTACGGACCACTACAGGTTTTCTCAGAGCACTAATAGTGAATCCATGAATGATGGCCCGTACTGGATCTCTTGGGAGAGCAGATGGTCATAGATGATAGAATCCCAGGATAAATAGCAGTATATATATATATATATATATATATATATATATATATATATATATATATATATATATATATATATATATATATATATATATATATATATATATATATATATATATATATACTGTATATTAGGGTGTGTCATAGGAGGGAAGATCAGCTAAAACTAATGGCCTATCACTTTTTTGGTAGATTTTACTGTATATAAACAGAAAATAATTTCAGTTTCAATATTTTTGCAACCTTTTGCTAGGTAAATTTTAGCGTGAAATTTATCCAAAATCTAACGTACAGCTGCATTAGTGCATTACAATTAAATAGTGAACATTGCTTTCTGACTTCAATCTTTAACAACCCAACTAACAATATTTTTTTCTGTTTCAGATTCTGATGCATTTATAAGTTGATAATATTTGCGATGGCTGCTTGTGTCAGGACGAGGAACCAAAAATCCAGCCATCTCAGTCACTATCTTGGGTCTGGGAGAGAGCCCCTAGTCGGAGTTTGCCTACATTGAGAGATGCTTTGAGATATGGTGTTTTAATCAGGCAAATCAGTGAAAGAAACCAAAGAACTTACACACTAAATAAAGACATTGCCAGTGATATGACCAAGCTGTCTTGGCACAGTACACTCTGGCTAACGCTCAGTTCAAGCCTCCAGTCATAACAAGTCAGAAGAAGATTAGTGAGAGACTGCTAGCTAGTTGGGAAAAGGCAAGAGATATCTCTCTTGGGAGAGGAAAACTTGCAGTTAAGGACAGCTTTGCCAAGCAACTGGACCAGTTATTTGACATAATTACTTGCAAGTGCCCAATTGTTCTCTGTCCTGAGTTTGGATGCGATCGTGACTGTAAATCCGAAGCCCACATCTCCTGTATTTGCAAGCGTGAACTGAAGATTCCTGTGATCGAACTGGCATTTGTCAAAGCACAGAGAGAGAAGACTGGCAGTATAGGGGCTCTCATGATTTCTAGCCAAGATATTCCGGAGTCCAAGAGACAGAAGGCTGCCACAGAGAGACAGAAGAGGAGAAGAGTTGTCGAGGAAAAGAGACTTGAGAAGGCCCAGGGTGAGGTAAAAAAGGCCGATGATTGGAGTCAAGCTGATTCAGAGTTTAATGACTTCCCCATGGCTGATCCGAGTGCTGACCAGGAGAATGGGTGACTTTGTCCCTAACCCAGAAAATAATGATCCCAAACCTTCCAGGCATAAGATTCGAAATAGGAAAGATATGAGCATAGCTCTGGCCAGCATGCGACACCACACTGGTCTCAGAGAAACTGCAGAGAGCAACAGCTGCCTGGATTGACGGTGGTTTGATAACACCTGATGATGTTCAGTAAAGGAGGATGACACTAAAGTGTTCATGAAAGTTGGAGATTCTGACAAGTTGTTCCCTGCCATGGTGAAGGAGAACACTACTCCTGCTGCAGTGAACCAGGAGGAAGTATTGTGGCATTTCACTCCAGAGAAAGATGACATCAGGAAACCAGCTGAGATAGTGGCAGATAACATTGTGAACTGGCCAGAGAGAGGAACGTAGACCAGACCCTGCAGGCCATTGAGGGGACAGCACCAACACGAACACAGGGTGGCAAGGGGGGGTCACAGTGGATAGAGCGGAAGATTGGGAGGAAGCTGGTCTGGATTGTTTGTGACCTCCACACCAACGAGTTGCCACTCAGACATCTGATCCAGGAGCTGGATGGCAAGACTCTTTCAAACAAAGATGGTCTGGTCCTCTTGGCAAGATGCTGGACTCTGCCACTGAGTTAGAAATAAATCCGAGCTTTGAAAAAATCACAGTTGGCCTCCACTCGTTGAGCTTGCACATACTGTCATTGACGACCTGAGTACTGACCAGTACTATGGTTACATGATTTGCAGTGCCATCAAAACTGGGGTCATGCCTGATAGACTTGCTTACCTGCAGATAGGTCCAGTCTCACATTCTAGGTGGCTCACAACGGCTCTCAGGTTCTGCAGAATTTGGGTCGCTCATCATAAACTGAAAGGGAACCAGCTTCACAACCTGAGACTTATTGTCCAATTCATCGTGAGTGTCTACTTGCCAAATTGGTTCAACACCAAGGTCAAGTCATCGTTCTCCGAAGGTCCGAGGCATGTTCTCTTCCAGCTTGAGCTCCTGAGGAGTCAGCCAAGGAAGGTTGTTCAGATTGTGGAGCAGACTGTGAGGAGATCTTCCTGGTATGCTCATCCCGAGGCAGTTCTGCAGACAATGCTCTGCAGTAAGGATGAGGAGGAGAGAAGAGTGGCAGTCAAAAGATCTTGGATATGAGACTTATGAGAGGATCTGGGCATGACGAATCAGTTGGTGACGATTCCTTCAGGGTCAGGAAGACTCCTGAAGTCAATCTCTAGGTGCCAAGACCCTCACTGATCTCATAGATCTGGATAACATCCAGGCTGGCAGTGAGCCCCTCTTACCTGCAGCCTCACCAATGTTCAAGTCAGAGCTTTCCTGGACAACCCATGCATGTCCCTGCCTGGCCCTCGCACACCCAGAGTATAGAGCGTTGTGTACAGCAAGTGAGCGAGGCCAGCAGTCACGTGTACAGCCAGGAGAGGAGGGAAGGCTACATCCGAGCTCAGGTGGTCAGCAGGGAGGTGATGAGTAGAAACAGAAGCAAGAAAGACATGTTCTCTATGGTGTGCAGCAACACCGGGTCGTAGTAGTAAAACCGGTTTTGTATTTGATGATTTTGTTTTCAAAGAAGACAATTTATTAAATGTGTCAAGGACTATTCGTTTAATTATTCTGGATCATTTTCATCCTAATAAATTAACCTGATACATTTACTTTACTTTAAATAAGTTTATTGAGTGGTGTTGGTAAAAGGGTGAGAATACTGAATTTTCATAAGATTTCAAGTTAAAATTTACCTAGCAAAAAATAAAAACTTTTCAAATCTGAAGATATCACATGATTCTGCACATAGAACTACATCATTAATACCATGGGCCGATTTTTCAAACTAAAAAAAAAAAATTCGCCTCCGTATGACACACCCTATTGGGACAAGTCTAACTTAGTGAAAATGGTTCCACCTGTTAGTGCAGCAAACAATTCTTGAGATGTGGGTAAGGGATATTGCTCATCGTCAACAGCTTGGTTAATGGTAACTTTATAATCACCACATAGTCTAACAGATTTATCAGCTTTAGGTACAATTACTATTGGAGCAGCCCAATTGCTCTTGGCGGTTTTCACAATAATTCCCTCACTCACAAGTCTGTCTAATTCCTTCTCAACCTCACCTTTCAATGCATAAGGAACAGGTCTGGACTTAGCATATATGGGTGTAACATCTTTGTCAATGGTGATATGAGCTTCATAACCCTTTATACCACCTGTCCCTTTACAAATAAAATCTTGTATTTTTCAAGCAATTTCTCAAGACCTGGAATACTGTTACACATTCTAACACTAAATATCTCCTTCCAGTCCATCTCAAGTTCACGCAACCAGTTCTTACCTAACAAAGTTGGTCTATTCACATAACTAGCTATAATTAATGGCAACTTTAAATTCTGATTTTTGTACTTTACCTCACACTCTAATTTACCTTCTGTGTTCAAAATCTCTCCAGTATAAGTTTTCAACTTGACACCTGAGTCTTCTAAAGTCACATGCGCAAATAGTTTCTCATACATATCTTTACTCATTATGGAGAAATCAGCTGCAGTATCCATTTCCATGGTTACAGGTGTGTCATTAATACACAAGTCCACATTATACCTATGTTTAACTTTCTCTTCACGACTGGTGTAAATAGTAAACACATGGGCACTCTCATCATTATCAGATCCAAAATTACTAACACTCTCATGAATACTGTTTTTCATTTCCTTCTCTCCACCTTTAACTGCATATACTCTACCTCTATCACTTCTACAGGCAGGAGCAATATGTCCAATACGCTGACAATTGTAACATTTTGAATTCTTGAACTTACACTGAAAGCTTTCATGTTTCCCTCGGCACCTCTTACATTTTAAATCAGCATGTGTTCCTTGTTTTGTGGCATACTTATTCCTTTTGGCTACAGTTACTTTACACACTGAGCCACTACTGCCAACTGTTTCACTACCAGCATTGGGAACAAATTCTCTGGTGTTTTTCTCGGCCAATTCCATGCTTGTAGCTATCTGACATGCACTTTCAAAAGTTAAGTTAGTGGTGTTCATTAACTTATTCTGTATTTTTTTTATAATTCAGGCCTATTACAAACCTGTCTCTTAGAGCTCGGTTCAAGAACTGTCCAAAGTTACAGTGAAAGGGTAACTTCTTCAAAGCTACTATATAATTACTTACTGATTCATCTTTGCCTCTATCTCTGGTACCAAATCTGCAACTTTCAGCGATCTCAGTGGAGCAGGATCAAAATGTTGCTTCAGAATCTTGGTAATCTGGATCAGTGAGGAGTCTTTGGGTTTGTCTAGAGTAAGCAGATTGACCAGAGTAGAATAAACATTAGCTCCTACCTCTGTCAAAAAGATTGCTTTCCTTTTCTTTTCAAGGACTTTTCTCTTCTCCGCATCCCCACCGTCGTCCATTAATTCATTTGCCAGAAAGAAGAAGTCCATTCTCTCACAATATGATGTGAAATCTTCCTTAACACACACACACACACACACACACACGTAAGCTCATATTTAATAGTTTCGTTATTTACATATTCAGGGACATCATCAAATTACCGTTAAATATATGTCGTTATAATCAATGGCTCTTAATTAATAGTTTTACGAAGAAACTTATGCACGGGCACTGTACATCTAGCAGAGTTTATAGTCAGTAACAACAAATAAATCGACGCAGATACACGAGCGACAGTCTTAATTCTACACGCTGACGCAAATTCACGAGCGGCACAACACTGCATCATGAGAATTAATATTACTTTAGCAAATTCCTAATGCCCTCACTACTGGAATGGCCGCGATCGTCATGGTGAATGGCAGTCAGAGTTAAATATATCATTCACTATTTGATTTCCTTAACTCATGTTATCTACAGCTACGTTACACACCATGACAACCTGACTGCCTCACTGACTGACTTATACCTTCTTGTACGTCCCCGGCCGCCAGTTTGACGCCACTTTCTCACTCGTCCAGCTCATTATATTGTTAATTAAAATGCCACAGGCTGGTGGGGAACGAAAAACCACCTACTCGAAATATTCATATCTGAAACAATTTGAGGTGAAAAATATGGATGAAACATAACTAATGATAAAAATGATTATCATTACTGAATTGCTGTACAGTATGTGATTTATCAGATGTTTTGTTCACATTCTTGACTTAATATCCCTTCCGTGTTCATTCGTTTATATTTATAGTTTATTTAAATGCTTGTTTGCGTGTGTGTAAAGTGAAACGAAATTGCTTATGTAAAGAGTTGTTTGCTCTCGCCTAAGACTCAGGCATGTTTGGTCTACTGACTTTTTAGGAGGCGTTACTTGAGTGAGTGAGTGTGTGTGTGTGTGTGTGTGTGTGTGTGTGTGTGTGTGTGTGTGTCACAAGATTTACGCTGTGGATGTGTTACTTGATTTTACATACCTGATGGTACTAAAAGAACCCTAGCTGGTGTTACAAAGATGAGTGCGCTTGTGACAAGAATAATATCTTGCCTGTGACACTCTACTATCATCACCGCTGTATTTCATGATGATAATTGGTTTTACTTAATTGGTATTACTGACGTTATGAGAGCTTTAGCTGGTATTACATGTTGCATTAGACGTGTTACTGGTTACAGTGAGTTATAGGGAGAAAGTTAATGACTGTCAGTGAAGAGTGTAGTACCATGTTTGTTGGAATATTAAAATAAACATTTGTTGTTTAGACCGATAGGCAAGCACCCTACGCTCTCAGGACAAGGTGTGACACGTGTTATGCTGAGGTCGAGTTCAAGTTAATAACAGACACAGGACAAGGCGTGACACGTGTTATACTGAGGTCATATTCCAGTTAATAACAGACACATACACGTGTTATACTAAGATCCTGTTGCTGGAAATAGTCAGGTAAGTTGGAGTCACTGAGGCGCGTAATTGGTCGCTAATGAGCTTGTGGGAACACTGGAGTCAGGGCGGGTAAGGAGCAGTTGGCCTCAAGAGAAACAAATTCCCCTTAATAGGATGCTATCTCTCGCGGTCTGTGTGATGGCGTCGTAACTCCGTGCCCCAGCTTACTAGCACCTCTGACCTCTTTAACACTCATGACAGGTGTGTGTGTGTGTGCAAAGCGAGGTGTGTGTGTGTACCTACCATTATCCCTGAACAACTGCGCTGGACTGGCCATGTTACCCTCATGGACGACAGTAGACTGCCAAAACACCTAAGTAAACGTAAAGCTGGCGGGCAACTGAAAAGGTATAAGGATAGTCTTAAAATAAATCTGAAAAAAGTGCCAAATCGACCCACCCCTTCATCGTAACGCTTGGAGGATCACCACACAAGAAGGTGTCAATACTTTCGAGTTAGTCCGACTGCATAACGAGGCAGACAAGCTCCAACGCCAGAAAGACGCTGCCGCCGCCCCTCCTGCACTGGATGTAGCCCCCCACATGTGCAACATCTGTGATCGACCCTGTCGGTCCCGTGTCGGCCTCTTTAGTTACCTCAGAACTCACCAATGAAGGTGACATCCCTAATAACTAATATCATTGTATCATAGCTGGATGATCGTCGTGCTGGATTCCGAGTGATAGCAAAGTAGTAGTAGCAGTAGTAGAGCACGCGTGTGTGTGTTGTGTGTGTTCTATGATATGAGTAATAATTGTAATGTTAGATGAAATAGATCGAAAGGACCTATAAATATATATCTTTCTCTCAAAACGTGGGAAGCTTTTGTGTACTACAGTGAGGCTATAGCTTTCTATATACCTAATATTATTCACAATTAAAATTATATAAAGATTAAACGAAATAAATCATCTCACTGAAAAAAAAAATAAATAAATAACTGCCTTTAGTATTTACATAATAATATTAATTTCCCACATATTAAGTCTACAGTTCTGGAGTATTAAAATTATCTTCCTGTTTTCGTACACCATCTTCAATAATGCAAATTGTGAAGGAAAGATTGAACGCTATGCCCCCCCCTCCCCCTCAATGACGCGCACACGGTAATTAAATGGCAACACGATCTTCGGGAACAAGTGAGGGAGGGAGGTGAGGGACATTTTACATCACAGATTTTCACATGCCATTAGTGGTGGGGTAAAATATTTAATACTCAGGGATTCCATCCTTGATCTAACTTGACCTAGTTCTGCCCCGCTTGTGTGTGTGTGTGTGAGAGAGAGAGAGAGAGAGAGAGAGAGAGAACACACACACACACAAAAAAAATCAATACTCGTTACTCATATTTTACCGTTTCTTACGTAAAGCATCAAGTGTCCGGTGGGGTGGGGTGGGGTGGGGTGGGGAGGAATAAAATGATCATGAGTTGCTCGCCATGATTAATCGCCGCCACATCTGAGGTTGGCGAAATTTAAAGCCCTGTTCGCCACTCTGCCTTGGTGGGTCACACGCACATCAAGGGGTTCATATATTTGATGTCTACGACTTTACGGTGTTTGACTAATTATCTCATTTTTTTTAACACTAGATCTCTTACAGGTGACGTCCAACAGACTCTCTCTCTCTCTAAAATTTCTTGGATATCTTGCGCGCGTCTGTGTGTGTGTGTGTGAGTGCCGCGCGTGATGACTGGTGACTTCTGTTTACTGCCATCACTTCTAATGTCCATCATTCATATACAGTTGACGGAGTGAGGTTGACTGATTTATGGAATTTTGGCTCAGGGTCAGGTACTGGAGCCAACGGATCGTTCAGCACTGTATGACAATTATAGAGGATATCTCTTATATAAAAAACATATAATGAGTCTCCATCTCTGACAAGTGGAGCGTCATGATTGTAAAGAAAAAGAAACTCAATTCCCACCAAGGGACCTACGGGCATAGAGAAGAATGCAAGGCTACATTGTAAGAAATTACCTTGAATATTACTGTGATTCACTGTAAAAAATCTACGGTTGGCCACAATATTTTTTGTTTTAAGGGGATTTTCTGTTAGCTCCGCGTTTTACAGTGACACCGTCGTCGTTTGCTATGACATTTACGGACGCCGTAATTGGGCACTGTAAATTTTACGGTGGAAAACTGGCAACTGGGTTGCCAGTTTTCCACCGTAAATAGAATATATATACATGTATATATATATGCTGATAACCACAAGGAAAGAAGAAAACACGAAGTTCCCAAGCGCTTTCGTCTGTACTCACCCCTGAAGATGTGAATTACACGAAAGCGCTTGGGAACTTCGTGTTTTCTTCTTTCCTTGTGGTTATCAGCATATACCTAGATCACGCGCACCTACAGTCATTTACTTACATATATATATATATATATATATATATATATATTCAGCAGAACCAGTTTATAGAAAGTTAATATATACCTATGTTATAACTGTTAATTAAACAAAGCACAGATAAAACAACATTGACTATGAAGACGTAAAATGAAGTCCACAACGGCACTGGCATTGACAGACAGACACACACGATAAGGATAAAAAGGAAAGAGCCACACAATATCTTGGACTATCTCTGTCTCTACCGTGCGTTGATCGTCCTTCAAATCACCCGTCTCTCTCTCTCTCTCCTCCTTCACGAGACCTTTACCATCTCCCCTGCTTGTCTCCTTTGACTTGTGTACAGTATCTCCCCTTTCAAAAGACCACCATTTCTCTAGTGTCCTTTGATTTATGTCCACAAGTCTCTATAGATATGAGATCAAGGGAGAGATCGCTATTTTAGGAGAGAAGTTGTGAGCCCCTGGAGGTAATTGTCTCTGATACCGGGAGGAGAAACTTTGTTGGTTGTCTGATGTCTACACTACAGCCACGTTATATATATATATATATATATATATATATATATATATATATATATATATATATATATATATATATATATATATATATATATATATATATATATATATATATATATATATATATATATATATATATCACATTAACGTTATGTGAACTTAGGTTGGTTAGGCTTGGGTAGGTTACATTAGGAGAGGTTTGGTTAGATTAGATTAGGTTAGGTTAGGTTAGGTTAACGTTAGGATTATTAATATTTAGTTGAAATAAGCTGGGGTGTCATATCTTCAGATGATCACAACACTGATCTAGCGGATTTAAGGAGACTAACAAGTGATACAGACACCCAAGCTCTAACCTAACCTAACTTAGCCATACTTGAGATAGACACACACATTCACTCACACTTGTTTTATTATTAAAAATCAATTCTATAATTTAATTAGTTATAGCCATTATAAGGAGCTAATGGTGCAATTGGTGTTATAATGATGCTATCCTAATGGTGCTGCAGATTACAGCTTGTATAAACCACCTATAAACACCCAGTAGCATCAACATTCAGCCAATCGATCAATGTTTCTATTAACATTCTAACCATTCATCAAAGTCACTGTTAACATTCAGTAAATTCATCTAATATGTCTATGAACATTCTATAAGCCCTGTAGCATCCAGATAAATCTCCAACTACATTCATTCATTTACCTCCTCAACATAACCATCAACATTCAACCATTCATTACTCATCAGTAACATTCAGATAACTGTATCTTGACTGTCAACATTCAGTAAATTGTTAATGAATAATCAGTTAAATCAGTTTAAATTTCAAGCGTTATCATTAAACCTCCAGCGTTTACTTAAACCTCTAACGTTCACAAAAACCCTTCAACGTTCGCATTACATCTTCAACATTCACCTTAAACCTTCACAATAAACCTCAAGCATTTACGTTAAACCTTTAAAGTTCATATTAAAACTTCATCGTTCACATTAAACCTTTCAACCTTTACATTAAACCTCTAACGTTGACCTCACCCTCCAACGTTCACCTCACCCTCCAACGTTGTTCACCTCACCCTCCAACGTTGTTCACCTCACCCTCCATCATCACCAACACTCACATAACCTTCCAAAAGGCTTCACCAGTCAAGCCTCTAACCTCACCGTGTAGGCACTGTGCCACTCATCAGCGGGAGGAGACTGGTAAATGGTCTTAAAATGGCACTAGCAATGATGAAGGGCTCCCGAGTGACATTTTTACTGACTGGAGTATTTATAGGAGATGATTCTAATTAACTCACGTGGATATAGGTTGAGTGATGCCGAAATAGAAACACACACACACACACACACACACCTAGACTTATATTATTTGGTTAACCTGACAGAGATAAATTACACCAGATGACGTACAGTACAGGTGGTGAGGCCGTGGGTGTCGGGTCTGGTAGATTCGTGTCAAATCTGCAGCAAACTTTTAATGTCTGTGAATTAATTTGACTTGAAAAAAAAAAGTTGTATTTCTGAGATTTTATTTAATTTAGAATAAAAAAGTCGTTTGAGAGAATTGTTAGTTCGTTTAGAAATTTAGAAAAAAAATGCGTTTCTGATAATTATCTTAGGTTGATAAGCTATAGATCTGGGTTTTTTTTAAATTGCAACAGATAATTTGAATAATTTATAATTGTACCTGATGTGACTGTCGAGTAATAACCTCCCGACATCAACTCTCCTGCCAGCCATAACGAGGAGTAATAAACTTTTCCATGACGAATTCATTTGTTTATATTCAACAGTTTAGGTTAGGTTAGGTTAGGTTAGGTGAGGCAAAGATACACGAAATATTGTTGTGATCAAATGAAGATGACTCTCACGCCCTCTGCCAAGGACACTCAATACGATGACCACTACTAACGATTGCTGACCTTTGAGAGGCAATCAAGAAGGGGAGGAGATGTGGAGAGGAGGAGAGAGGGAGGAGGATAGGTGGATAGGATGATTTGGTTACGGTGGGTGGAGGACGTGGCGTGGTTGGGCTGGGTGGAGGAAGTGGTATGGTTGGGCTGGGTGGAGGACGTGGCGTGATGTAATTGTTGGTTGTGTTAGTTGTGTTAAGATGGGAAAAGAATCACGTGTTTGGACTGGAGTGAGACAGTGGTGGTGGTGGTGGTGGTAGACGTTATGGTGGTAGAGGTTATGATGGTAGAGGTTATGGTGGTAGAGGTTATGGTGGTAGAGGTTATGGTGGTAGAGGTTATGATGGTAGAGGTTATGGTGGTGGTGGTGGAAGAGGCTGGGAAGGGAAGACAGATAGTAGGGAGGGGTGACTAAGGAACAGAAGTTTAAGAGGTAGTTATGGTGGGGATTAAGAACGTGATTATGAAGGGTGGGGCGTGTATGAGGTGAGGAAGGAAGGAAGGAAGGAAGGAAGGAAGGAAGGAAGGAAGGACAGTGGCTATGGGAAATGGGGAGTAGGGAGAGAAGGGTAAGGAGAGGTAAAAGAGGGTAAGGGGAGTGGAAAGGGTGAAGTTTTCGTTCGCAGTACCTCACCATGCCAAGGTAACCGTTCCCCTCCCTATTACTCACTCCCTCCACCATCACTGTTTATCCCAAATTTGCTGCCCACACTGATTAGTCCTCAATTAGAATGTGACTCCTGGTTGTATATGAACCACTGTCCTGTTTGGCAGTGAGAAGTGATAGCATCCTCAGTGTCCAGACCTGGATGAATTACTCAGAATAGGCAAATTGTACTTCAAGCTTTGTCAATAAGTTTGTTAACTGTAAAACACTCCTTCTTACTATTACTCCTCGAACTCCCTCACATTCTCCCTCCCTCACATTCTCCCTCCCTCACATTCTCCCTCCCTCACATTCCTCCACCCTTACACTCCTCTTCCTCCCTCACATTCCTCCTCCCTCACATTCCTCCTCTCTACCACTCTTACTTCCTAACATTCCTCTATTCTCCCACTCCTTCCCACTCACCACCTACACACTCAAGGTCTGTCACCCTCTTGTATGAACTCCCATTTATCAAGACAACCACCACGACATCACCACATCACAGCACTAATGACCATCACCACATCATAGCACCATGACCATCACCACATCACAGCACCAATGAATATCACCACATCACAGCACCACGACCATCACCACATCACAGCACCACGACCATCACCACATCACAGCAATTCACGAGACCATCACCACATCATAGGACCACGACCATCACCACATCACAACACCACGACCATCACCACATCACAGCACCACTACGACCATCACCACATCACAGCACCACGACCATCACCACATCACAGCACCACGACCATCACCACATCACAGCACCACGACCATCACCACATCACAGCACTGCGACCATCATCACCAATACATATAAACTTACTGTACATACACTTACATACACCCATACCTATATAGAATTACGCAAGTTCTGATGCTGGACGTCAGGACACGGGGGTTGGGGGGGGGGTCCCTGCCTGAGAGGTAATGTGATGAACACTTGTACACTCGCCCTCCGTCATCTGGTTACTGAAGTATCCTGGAATCTTCTGTGCCTTGTGGGATGCAGTCACTTCGAAACACTTCCCAAGTCACTTTTCCTCTTTATGCATAAAAAAAAAGGAAACTTATGACATGAAAATATAAGGAGGGTCAGTGAAGAAGAATACGTGTATATGAGAGTGAAGGAATGAATGTTCACTGAAGTCTCAGCAACACTGAATGACTCATGACCTTCATCGTCAATACGGTATATAAATATCCTCACCAAATTTTAAAAGATTATGACTAGTCGATG